>NC_057803.1:606196146-606440535 GCF_018294505.1 Triticum aestivum
GAAAACACTTCTTTTGTATTTTTTGCTTTCTTTGTTGCTTTATTTATTTTATTTTATTTCTACTTACAACAAAATACTTATTGTTGCTGTTTTTATTTTTTTTCTAGCTTTTTTGTTTAGTTGTCTGCATTATTTTTTTTCTTTTGTTTTTTGCTTTATTTTTTAATTCTTTTTGCTTTTAGGTCAACAAAATTATAAACTTTCTGTTAGTGCCATTAGTTTTAGAAAAATTATAGACTTTTTGTTAGTGCCATTAGTTTTCAAATTTGAATAGTTAAAATTTGAATTCTTTGATATTTGTGTGAATCACAAGTTTGTGATTAACTTTACTAAAAAAATGAACATAGATGCGCCTATAGAGAAAATTCGACCTAAATTCATAATCAATTTCTATGAATTTCAGAGAAATTCACTATGAATTTAGGTCAAATTCCCTGTATAGGGGCATCTATTTTCACTTTGAGAGGAGCTCAACAAGGCAGAGAGGGACGAGCTTATAAACCGGTGTGAGCGCCCCTCGGTTGGCGAGGTGGGACTAAATTCTGAGCGCAACGAGGACCAACCCTTTAGTCCCGATTTGTGGCACAAACTGGTACTAATGATCATGGGCCAGGGGCGAAGCGCATTGGTCCCGGTTCGTGCGTGGAACCGGGACCAAAAGGTCCAGACGAACCGGGACCAATGGCCCACGTGGCTGCCCTCTTGAGAGTGTTCTTGGTGAGAACATTTTTGACAAGGAGCGAACCGGGATTAATGGTATTATGAGGGCCAAACCATAAGACATTAAAGCATTTCAAATGAACTCTGAAAAGTTGGCATAGCAGCATGTACAAAACGGACAATGGTATCATACTCGTCTGTTACAAAGTTGGCATGGTATCATCATAATAGTTGCGGGAGAAAGTCTTCACTTTTTCTTCGCTTGTGTCATTTGCTTATTGCGTCGTAACCATGGATAAACTTCATCGTTTATCAGGATGCTTGGGTCAGTCTTGACTTTGAAGGGAGGAATTTCATGAAACTTTTCATAATCTTCAGACATGTCTGTCTTGCCCTCCACTCCCAGGATGTCCCTTTTTCTGAAAGAACTATGTGGCGCTTTGGCTCATCATATGATGTATTCGCTTCCTTATCTTTTCTTTTTCTCGGTCTGGTAGACATGTCCTTCACATAGATAACCTGTGCCACATCATTGGCTAGGACGAACGGTTCGTCAGTGGACCCAAGATTTTCCAGATCCACTGTTGTCATTCCGTACTGTGGGTCTACCTGTACCCCGCCTCCTGACAGATTGACCCATTTGCACTTAAACAAAGGGACCTTAAAATCATGTCCGTAGTCAAGTTCCTATATGTCCACTATGTAACCATAATATGTGTCCTTTCCCGTCTCGGTTGTTGCATCAAAGCAGACACCGCTGTTTTGGTTGGTGCTCTTTTGATCTTGGTCAATCGTGTAAAATGTATTCCCATTTATCTCGTATCCTTTGTAAATCAATACAGTCAAAGATGGTCCCCTGGACAACAAGTACATCTCATCACAAACAGTGTTGTCACCTCTGAGACGTGTTTCCAACCAACTGCTGAAAGTCCTGATGTGTTCACATGTAATCCAGTCGTCGCACTGCTCCGGGTGTTTGGAGCGCAGAATGTTCTTGTGTTCATCGACATACGGGGTCGCCAAGGTAGAGTTCTGTAGAACTGTGTAGTGTGCTTGAGACCAAGAATATCAGTCCCTGCATATTATTGAGTCCCTTCCAAGTGTGCCTTTTCCAGTCAGTCTTCCCTCATACCGCGATTTAGGGAGACCTATCTTCTTAAGGCCAGGAATGAAGTCAACACAAAACCCGATGACATCCTCTGTTTGATGGCCCATGGAGATGCTTCCTTCTGGCCTAGCGCGGTTATGGACATATTTCTTTAGGACTCCCATGAACCTCTTAAAGGGGAACATATTCTGTAGAAATACGGGCCCCGGAATGACAATCTCGTCGACTAGATGAACTAGGACGTGCGTCATGATATTGAAGAAGAATGGTGGGAACACCAGCTCGAAACTAACAAGACATTGCGCCATATCACTCCTTAGCCTTGGTATGATTTCTGGATCGATCACCTTCTGAGAGATTGCATTGAGGAATGCACATAGCTTCACAATGGTTAATCAGGCGTTTTCTGGTAGAAACCCCCTCAATGCAACCGGAAGCAGTTGCGTCATAATCACGTGGCAGTCATGAGACTTTAGGTTCTGGAACTTTTTCTCTGGCATATTTATTATTCACTTTATATTCGACGAGAAGCCAGTCGGGACCTTCATACTGAGCAGGCATTCAAAGAAGATTTCTTTCTCTTCTTTCGTAAGAGTGTAGCTGGCAGGACCTTCATACTGCTTCGGAGGCATGCCGTCTTTTTCGTGCAAACGTTGCAAGTCCTCCCGTGTCTCAGGTGTATCTTTTTTCTTTCCATACACGCCCAAGAAGCCTAGCAGGTTCACGCAAAGTTTCTTCGTCACGCGCATCACGTCGATTGAAGAGCGGACCTCTAGGTCTTTCCAGTAGGGTAGGTCCCAAAATATAGATTTCTTCTTCCACATGGGTGCGTGTCCCTCAGCGTCATTCGGAACAGCTAGTGCGCCGGGACCCTTTCCAAAGATTACGTGTAAATCATTGACCATAGAAAGAACGTGATCACCGGTACGCATGGCAGGCTTCTTCCGGTGATCTGCCTCGCCTTTGAAATGCTTGCCTTTCTTTCGACATTGATGGTTGGTCGGAAGAAATCTACGATGGTCCAGGTACACATTCTTCCTGCATTTGTCTAGGTATATACTTTCAGTGTCATCTAAACAGTGCGTGCATGCGTGGTATCCTTTGTTTGTCTGTCCTAAAACGTTACTGAGAGCGGGCCAATCATTGATGGTCACGAACAACAACGCCTTTAGGTTAAATTCCTCCTGTCTGTGCTCATCCCACGTACGTACATCGTTTCCATTCCACAGCTGTAAAATTTCTTCAACTAATGGCCTTAGGTACACATCAATGTCATTGCCGGGTTGCTTAGGGCCTTGGATAAGAACTGGCATCATAATGAACTTCCGCTTCATGCACATCCAAGGAGGAAGGTTATACATACATAGAGTCACGGGCCAGGTATTGTGATTGCTGCTCTACTCCCCGAAAGGATTAATGCCATCCGCGCTTAAAGCAAACCATACGTTCCCTGGGTCCTTTGCAAACTCATCCTAGTACTTTCTCTCGATTTTTCTCCACTGCGACCCGTCAGCGGGTGCTCTCAACTTCCCGTCTTTCTTATGGTCCTCACTGTGCCATCGCATCAACTTGGCGTGCTCTCCATTTCTGAACAGACGTTTCAACCGTGGTATTATAGGAGCATACCACATCACCTTCGCAGGAACCCTCTTCCTGGGGGGCTCACCGTAAACATCACCAGGGTCATCTCGTCTGATCTTATACCGCAATGCACCGCATACCGGGTATGCGTTCAGATCCTTGTATGCACCGCGGTAGAGGATGTAGTCATTAGGGCATGTATGTATCTTCTCCACCTCCAATCCTAGAGGACATACGACCTTCTTTGTTGCGTATGTATTGTCGGGCAATTCATTATCCTTTGGAAGCTTCTTCTTCAATATTTTCAGTAGCTTCTCAAATCCTTTGTCAGGCACAACATTCTCTGCCTTCCACTGCAGCAATTCCAGTACGGTACTGAGCTTTGTGTTGCCATCTTCGCAATTAGGGTACAACCCTTTTTTGTGATCCTCTAACATGCGATCGAACTTCAGCTTCTCCTTTTGACTTTTACATTTCGTCCTTGCATTGACAATGACCCGGCGGAGAACATCATCATCGGGCACATCGTCTGGTTCCTCTTGATCTTTAGCAGCTCCACACGTTGCAGCATCATTGGGCACATCGTCTGGTTCCTCTTGATCTTCACCAGCTCCCCCCGTTGCAGCATCACCGTATTCAGGGGGCACATAGTTTTCATCGTACTCTTCTTCTTCGCCGTCTTCCATTATAACCCTTATTTCTCCGTGCCTCGTCCAAACATTATAGTGTGGCATGAAACCCTTGTAAAGCAGGTGGGTGTGAAGGATTTTCCTCTTAGAGTAAGACAACGTATTCCCACATTTAGTGCATGGACAACACATAAAACCATTCTGCTTGTTTGCCTCAGTCGCATCGAGAAACTCATGCACGCCCTTAATGTACTCGGAGGTGTGTCTGTCACCGTACATCCATTGCCGGTTCATCTGCGTGTATTATATATAATTAAGTGTCCAAATTAATAGAAGTTCATCATCACATTAAAACCAAAGTACATACATAGTTCTCATCTAACAACATATAGCTCTCAAGAGCATCTAATTAATTAAACCATACATTGAAACTATGTAAAACATTTCAATGCGAAAACAAATGCGATCATAATCGCAACCAAGGTAACAATTGATCCAACGACATAATGATACCAAGCCTCGGTATGAATGGCATATTTTCTAATCTTTCTAATCTTCAATCGCATTACATCCATCTTGATCTTGTGATCATCGACGACATCCGCAACATGCAACTCCAATATCATCTTCTCCTCCTCAATTTTTTTTATTTTTTCCTTCAAAAATTGTTTTCTTCTTCAACTAATTTTAACCTCTCAACAATAGGGTCGGTTGGAATTTCCGGTTCACATACCTCCTAGATAAATAAAATCCATGTCACGTTGGTCGGCATAATTATCATAAACAATAAATGAACCAATAGTTATAAAGATAATATATACCACATCCGAATCATAGACATGTCACGTTGGTCGGCATAATTATCATAAACAATAAATGAACCAATAGTTATAAAGATAATATATACCACATCCGAATCATAGACAGGACGAGGCCCGACGGGGGCAGATACCAAAACCATCGCACTATATAAGATGCAATAATAAAAGTAAGAAAATAATACAAGTATCTATGTAAACATACAAGTAAGAATATTTTTCCTTTCAGAAAGAAGATAAGAACAAGAGGCTCACCATGGTGGTGTCGGCGATGAGCTCGGCGCGGGTGATCGACGGCGGTGAAGACGGGGACGGGGCGTGACGGACCGCTAAACCTAGAAAAATATTGAGGAAAATGAAACTTGGAGGTAGAGCTTGGAGAGGAGAAAGCTTAAGTAGTGTGGCTCGGGCATTCCATCGAACACCTTGTGTGCATAGGAGGTGAGCTAGAGCACCACCAAGCCCTCTCCCCCTCGGCGGCCAGAAAAAACAGAGCAGTGTGCTCTGCTCTCACGCGAGGGGGTATATATAGGCACCTCATTGGTCCCGGTTGGTGGCTTGAACCGGAACCAAAGGAGCCTTTGGTTCCGGTTCAAGCCACCAACCGGGACCAATGATGGTGGGCCAGGAGCTAGGCCCATTGGTCCCGGTTCGTCCCACCAATTGGGACCAAAGGTCCAGACGAACCGGGACCAATGGCCCACGTGGCCCGGCCGCCCCCCTGGGCTCACGAACCGGGTCCAATGCCCCCATGGGTCCCGGTTCTAGACTGAACCGGGACTAATGGGCTGACCAGGCCTGAATCTTTGCCCCCTTTTCTACTAGTGATGGGATCTAATTTTGAAGATATCGACGCAAGAAATCCAACGGTTAAAATAGTTCGAGATTTGGACGAACGGTTTAAGAGATAAACCATTTTGAATAAACGGATCTATACGAAAGGGAAAACTAGCAGGTTGTGACAAGTGGCACACATGCAGCGCGCCACTTGTCACAACCTGAGAAGGTGGGAGCGGTCTTTGCGATGAGTACTACTTAATTAGTGATTTCAAGTGACGTTACATTTTTCTTAAAAAAAGGAAAGACAAAAAACAGAGGAATAGGAAGAAGTACCGTCGACTAGGAAGGCCCAGTAGAAATCGCCCGGCCCAGTATAAGTCAGTGTGCAGGCCAGCTCGCACGGGTCTGCCTGGCCTGGTTCGCTCGTAAAGCCGTTTCCGTATCATGCGCGTGTTGAGTTTGTAAAAAAAATTGGAATCGTATCCGCGTAAAACCATAGTGATTTGTAGAGTCCACGTATAATCAATTAATCTGTTAGAAGTTGGTTATTCTTCTACAGTAATACTATAAATAATTAATGGGGAGGATGTACGCTGGCAACAGAATAGAACCCAACTCGACCATCACTGTCATGTAGGTACGATTAAATACAATTTTTTACCCCGAACCGAGTAAATTAGATATATTTATACCAAACTTCTATATTTACTTATAACCCTTTTTTAACATACCATAAATGATACTCAGATGATATGTTTTATCTGAGTCGAGTACTTTTCTTGTAAGTTAATTGTGATACTTAATTAGATCATAATGCTGAAATATTAATGTTTGTGTCTTATAATGCAGTTGCAAATCTTCATGAAAAATATGCATCTACTGTGATAAATTTGAACCATGTTTATAAAGAAAATTATATTAGTTTTTCTATCTCCAATAAACTGCATCTTATAGTGTCGATGATCAAATTGTTCCGCAAAGAAAAGATGTTCAAACTGAATCCTCAAATATGTTAGAAAAAATAAGGAAAAACCAAAGAAACGAGATGTTTTTCACAAATGAATTTGTAGTAATCTCATGGACATAGTGTGTATATATAAATATGTGTGTATCCGTAAATATCTTAGTAGAGCATATTGTCTCGGAAATATTCTCATACTGGTTTCTAGCTTATGCTTAGGTATATAGAAATAAAAAATTTGATGCTTTCCAGGGCTTGTCACCAAATACAAAATATGTTGCCTTTATCGTATATTTTTTTTGTTTAAATGAGTCTCAAGTGTTGTAGCGCATTCAACAAATTCGGGAAAAAAATTGCGCAAAAAATATGTTTTCTTTTTTTTTTCATTTGCAGAGGCACGATTTTGCTTCGGCGAGAGGCATGACAATGACTCTCAGGAACGGGAAAAAACTTGTTTTCTGTTTGTTTTTGCATCCGTTGGAGGCATGTTTTTGCTTTCCCGACAGACACGACCATGACTCTCGGAAACACGAAAACACACGTTTCCTATTTTTTTCTTGATCCGCGGGAGGCATGGTTTTTCTTTTGTGAGAGGCACGACCATGACTCTCGAAATGAAAAAAAGTGTTTTCTGTTTTTTTCTTCTCCTAGAGGCACGATATTGCTTCCGCGAGAGTCACAGTTTTTCTTTCGCGAGAGGCACGACCGTGCCTCTCGAAAACGAAAAAAATGTGTTTTTTACTTATTTTTTTCTTTCATGAGAGGCATGGTTTTGTTCCCGCGCGAGAGATGGTTGCTTTCGCGAGAGGCACGACAGTGCCTTCTCGGAAATGGAAAAAAAATGTGTTTTTTTGTTTGATTTTTCCTTTCACGAGAGGCACGTTTTGCTTCCGTGAGAGGCATGGTTGTGATTTCGTGAGAGGCACGATCGTGTCTCTTTGGGAAAGGGAAAAAACCATGCTCCCGGTTCAGTTGTTTCATCCGTTTTTTTTTTCATGAAAAAAAGTTCATCAAAACCTATCAACACGGGATCTAGTTTTGAAGATATCGACGCGAGAAATCCAATGGTGAGAACAGTTCGAAATTTGGACGCACGGTTTAAGAGATAAAACATTTTGAATGAACGAACCTACGAAAAAAGGGATAATACCAGGTTGCGACAAGTGGCACACATGCAGCGCGCCACTTGTCAAAACCTGAGAAGGTAGAAGCGATCTTTGCGAGGAGTACTCCACAATTAGTGATTTCGAATGACTTTACTTTTTTCGTCGAAACAAAAGGAAACACAAAAAACAGAGGAATAGGGAGAAGTAGCGTCGACAAGGAGGGCCGAGTAGAAATCGCCCGGCCCAATAGAAGTCGGTGTGCAGGCTAGCTTGCACAAGTCTGCCTGATCTGGTTCGCTCGTAGAGCCGTTTCCGTATTGTGCGAGTGTTGAGTTTGTAAAGATTTTCGGGATCGTATATCCTTTTTTCCTCCTGTTCCTGGCGGTTGGAACCCTAGCCGCCGCCAGGAAATGCCAATCTTCCAGTGTCGTCCTCCGGCTGCTCATCTCCGCCGGCGACCCCGGTCGTTGGTTGTGACGGGGTTCGCCGGATCCACACGTGTGTATCATTTTTACTCCCTTGCAGTCTATGTTTTCAGGCTTCTCATCGTCTTTGCTTCGGCGGCGACGATGACGGCGCTGAATAAAGATTCTTCGAATCCTTCCCTGACGAGGCCATCGGCCCTATGGTTGGGGATGTATTTTGAAACCAGTCTCTTCAAGCAAGGATAGCGTGGCGATGGCGGCATCCTCGTGGTGGACCTGTGTCCTCGGGCTCCGCCGTTTCGACGGCGTTTGCTCCAGCGTCGGCAGAAGCTTGAGAGGTAGTCCGGGAGCGAATGCAGATCGTGGTCTGCATCGACGACATCTGGAAGACGGAACATGTGTTGTGTTCGTGGTTCATGGACGGCAGGTATGGTTTCGTTCTGCGACGTCTTAGTCGCGTTGGGGTGCCAGATCTAGAGTTCGATGGCCTGTCCGGGATATTGCCCCGGTATGATTCGTTCAACGGTAAGGGCTTTACTTTTGGTGGGCCACCTTGGAGATCCGCAAAGCTGCATATGAGCGATGGAGCCGCGTCGAGTTCGGGGGAGGTGATTCCTCATTCTTTTCTTCGGTGGTTGCTGGTGTGGTGTCGGAGGCAGATGATGAACGTTGGTGTCAAGCTCAGAGATGTTCTGTTATCTTTTCAGTTTTATCGTGACTTGTACTTTAATCTTTATGATATATAAACGAGACACGTATTGCCATGAAAAAAAATCCGGATCGTATTCGAGTAGAACCGTTGTGATATGTAGAGTCCGGGTAGAATATATCAATGTGTTAGAAGTTGATTCTTCTTCTTCTTCTGCAATAGTAATATAAATAATCAAGGGTGAGGACGTACGCTGGCGACACAACGCGACACAACTCGATCGAAACAAGTCCTTGGTAATATAGCCATGGATTTCTTGCCAAAGACAAGCACGATGGCATCGTCGCCGGAGGGGGCAGCGGTGGTGGACGCGTACAAGAAGGCGCTCGCCACGGCGGCCACGGTGAGCGCGTACGCCATGCTGGCGCGCGGCATGGCGCGGGAGCTCCTCCCCGACGAGATGCGCGCCGCGGTGCGCTGGGCCGCTGCGTTCGTGCGCTCCCGCTACAGCGCTCCCGAGAAGCAGCGGCATACGATTGTCATCCGGCGGGTGCTCGGCGGCGTCGGCCTCGGCGGCGGGTACAACGAGAACGACCTGTTCGACGCGGCGCTCACGTACCTGGCTACCAAGATCAACCCGCAGAGCATGAGCCGGCTCTGCCTCGCGCGCACCCGCAACAAGGAGCCCGGCGGGAGCGCCAGCTGGAGCACGCTCCTGAGCATGGAGAACGGGGGCTCCACCACCGACACCTTCCAAGGCGTTGAGTTCCGGTGGACGTCCATCGAGAGCGGCGGCGACGGCGGCAAGAGTAGGGCCCAGGAATCCCTGGAGCTCAGCTTCGACGCGGAGCACACGGAGACGGCGCTCCACAAGTACGTGCCCTTCATCATGTCCAAGGCGGAGGAGCTGCGGCTGCGAGACCGCGCGCTCAAGATCTTCCTGAACGAGAGCTCGAGCTGGAGAGGCATCATCCACCACCACCCGGCCACCTTCGACACGCTCGCCATGGAACCGTCCATGAAGCAGGCCGTGATGGACGACCTCGACCGCTTCCTCAAGCGCAAGGAGTACTACCGGCGGATCGGCAAGGCGTGGAAGCGCGGCTATCTCCTCTACGGCCCGCCCGGGACCGGCAAGTCCAGCCTGGTGGCCGCCATGGCCAACTACCTCCGGTTCAACCTCTACGACCTTGACTTCTCCGGGGTCTACGACAACTCGTGCCTGCAGAGGCTGCTCATGGACATGCCCAACAAGTCCATCCTCGTCATCGAGGACATTGACTGCAGCTTCGACACCATGTCCAGGGAAAAAGACGGCAAGCTACGCCAGGCGACCGACACCGACACCGACACAGACGAGGACGGCGACGACTACGACGACGTCGGAGCAAGAGGATACTTCCGGGGCCGTGAGCGCAACAAGATGACACTCTCGGGCCTGCTCAACGTCATCGACGGCCTGTGGTCAACGACCGGCGAGGAGCGCGTCATCGTCTTCACCACCAACTACAAGGACCGCCTCGACCGGGCGCTGCTACGGCCGGGCCGCATGGACATGCACGTCTACATGGGACACTGTGGCTGGGAGGCCTTCAAGACGCTGGCACGGAACTACCACCTTGTCGACGACCACGCTCTCTTCCCGGAGATTAAAGAACTGCTTGCGGCGGTGGAGGTTACGCCGGCAGAGGTGTCCGAGATGCTGCTGCGGAGTGAGGACGTCGACGTTGCGCTGCGTGTGCTTATGGAGTTCCTCAAAGTAAGGAGAAGCAAAACAAACGACAAGCAGCAGAACGACGGCATAACTAACTAGATAGCAGAGACGGCTAGTTGTCTCTGTGTGTTGCAACCGGTCATACATACTGTAACAATTTTAGCGGTTCAATATCCATCGTGTCCGGCATCCCACCATATATATTTGTAGATTTTGGTGAGTTTTGATTTTAGGCTAGATAGGTGGGTCATCGCCTCAAATCGACGGGCACTATAGCTTAGCCACTTCCTAAAACACGCCGACAGATAAGATCCTCGATTGGCACAAGAAAAGTGTCGCCCGGCTCCTTGGCCCTCCTCCTCCGGCGGTGCTGCCGTCGTGAGCGAGCATGGGGAAGGTAGCCAGGTCTCTCCTCCGTCAAGTAGGTGTAAGATTAGGTTTAGGACTGAGTCTAGGTTTGCCTCTATGGCGTTTGACGTGATGTCGAGTTGGAGCTTCGTCCAGGCGTCCTCGAGCAGCGCCTGGCGGCTGGTTCTCTCCCGAGGTGAGCTTCCATGGTGGAAGTCGACAGCGGGTGGTAGATCTGGTGATAGCTTCCTTAATAAGCTCGAATCTTTCCTTGATCTGGAGGATCTCCGTCGCCTTGTTCCATTTGTTCGTCGCTGTCGTGGAGATGGGGACAGAAAGTGGAAGAGGTGGAGCGCAAGTTTGTTTCGATTGGGTTTGTGCATATTCTCATCGGTGCTTGGAGTGGAGCTACGGCGCCCACTGGAGCTGCCGGTCTCCGACGCCTCCCAGGTGACCTTTCTGGCCGAAGGGCGGCCTGGTGAAGCCATGCTGGCTTCGTTTCTTCCTCCTGGCTTGATGCCATTTGAGAGGCAGCTGTTCAACTTCAACATGGAGTCCTCTTCTTCCATCTTTGTCCAGAGATGGAGTAATGGCGGTCCGGTGATCCCAAGTGGCCACGTCCCCGGTGATGGCCGGACTGGATCTACGCTGGAGTTGAGTATTGGACCCGATTGTAATCTTAATCATCAGGATGGGGTCCTCCTTGTTAGTTTCAGGGACTATGATGTAATTTCCTTTTCTTTTGAGTCCTGGTATGAGCTCTGTACTGCAGCCGCTGATAGTTAATGGATGCTCTGGGTCCTTCCGGACCCTTTCTCTGTTCAAAAAAAAAAGATTTGATTTGGATATGAATAGAGGAAGACAGGAAAAGTTTTGATTATTTGTTGAGCTTTTGATAAAAAAATATTTAATTTGATTGACTTCATGCATGACATGATTGTGGATGGAGGGACGAAACCAAACCAAATGATCAATGAACTCTCCTTTAATAGTAATAAACAAAATTATGTCTATAATATGTTTATATCTTGGGGTAATCGAGTTGGTTTTTTTTGCAAAAAAACTCCCAATCTATTCAGCTTCAATGGCAATACAACGAACACCAAAAATAATAAAAATTACATCCAGGTCCGTAGACCACCTAGCGACGACTACAAGCACTGAAGCGAGCCGAAGGCGTGCCGCTGTCATCGCCCTTCCCTCGCTGGAGCTGGACAAAAATTGGTGTAGAAGACAGTCGGAAAGTCGTCGTGCTAAGACCCCATAGGACCAGCGCGGCAGAACAGCAACCGCCCCCGATGAAGAGTAGCGTAGATCGAAAGGATCCAACCTGAAGAAACACAAACGTAGACGAACTACGACCAGATCCGAGCAAATCCACCAGGGATAGATCTGCCGGAGACACACCTCCACATGCGCACCGACGATGCTAGACACACCACCGAAGCGGGGGCTAGGCGGGGAAGACCTTATTCCATCTTCAGGGAGCCGCCGCTGTCTCGTCTTTGTGAACAGGACACGAACCCTAACAAAACTTGAAGAAACACCTAAAAACGAAGCCCTCCCACCGGCAAGGACCGGGATCCACCGCGCCACCATGGCCCTAAGGCCACCAGAGACGAGGCGGACCGGCGGCGGCGCCAACGGGAGGCAAAGAAACCCTAAGCTTTTCTTGGGGAGGAGACTGCTCTCGATGCTCGCTACCAATAGTTAACTTTTTTTAAAGGCAAAGCAAAGCTTTATAGATTAATAGTGCGTGGGCAAATCACCCAAGGCACATGCAACCACTGAGGGCGGTACATCCTCTTGACGCAAGAAGCAGGTAGTTGGGATTTGCTGCAGGCTAAGATTGAAACCCGACCTCTCAGCTTGGGGGCTGATGGGGCCTCCTGGGACTTGACCTCGTCCCATAAATTCTGTCAAGTCCTTGTTTGACAAACTGACTGAGGGAAGCGCCTTGGATATAGCTAGCGGGCTATGGAAGGCTGGGCTTCCGCTCAAGATTAAGATTTTTCTTTGGCAAATGTTCAGAAATCGTCTCCCGAAGGCTGATAATGTGGCCAAGCGCAACGACCCCTCCGACGGCTCTTGTGTAGTGTGCGGGCTCCACGAGGATGCGAACCACACTTTATTCCAATGGGCATTAGCTAAGTTTGCGTGGAGTGCCGTTAGGGACGTGTTCCACTAGAATTGAAACCCAATGTCGGGACCGGATCTGTTGGCAGTGCTACAAACCCAGCAGGGGGCTAATGCTAGGGTACTGTCGCGCTGCGTGGGTGCGCTGTTGCGGTCACCATGGACAATCCAGAATTAGATTACAATCGAGAAAAAATTCCCTGCTCACCCGACTGATGTAATTTTCAAATGTCATATTTTTCTTCAGATGTGGACACTGTTGGGGAAACAACGTGATGTTGAACACATGAGGGCCATGATGGAGAAGATCAGCAGCAGTATCTCACGGCTCTTCCACTCTTCGTAAGGAGCGATGCTTCAGTAGGACTATGTTATCTCATGTCTTGTCACCTTAGTATGGACCTTGTTATGCAATGCTCGTGTGGCCTTGAGGCCGGTTCGAACCATGTGGGTATGTAAATTAACTAAACCTTGTGATGTTGTCTGGTGGCTTTATTAATTTAAAGCTGGACGTGACTAGCGTCTTCGTTTAAAAAGAAAACTTCAGCTGCAGCTTAATATCTTTAAGGACGACAGCATATGGAGACGAGTCAGTCTTGCGTATGTCTAGTACACCCGCCAGCAACTGGAAATCGGTCTCGAAGACAACCCGGACAGCGCCAATCTCGGCTGCAAGAGCTAGGACTCCTGCCATTGCCTGAACTTCTGCTCCAAAGGCGTCCTCGGTTTGCTCCTGGCGACCTGCTCCTGCAGCAATGATTTGCCCTATAGAATCCCGAATCACAACGCCCCACCCACAGAAGTTACTGCCATGTGTGAAAGCCCCGTCGAGGTTAACTTTGAGCTCATCTGCATTGGGTGGATGCCACTTCCCTTCCTGTCTATCCTTCCTCTTCGGCACAAATCTTTCCTCATACTCCAAGGCCCTGCATCTCACACTTCTTATAGTTTCAAAGACCCCTGGCGTCAGCTCCCCCTCTTTGATTTTGTTCCTAATGTTCCACCAATGCCATCACAATGTGATAATCAGCACCCGCTTTTTTTCCGGAGAAGCCCCAAAGGGAGTCCAACATGGCATGCACATTTGTGAATTCCTCTAACTTACTTCTCTCCTCCTCCATACCCAGTTCCCTCCAGGCTTGCTTGACATGCTTTCTTGCACTTTATGAATAGATGTGCTCCATCTCCCTCAGCTCTGCCGCAGAAGAAACATTTAGACTGATCTAACCGGAGGCCCCTTCTCATCAGATTGGTTAACTAGACATCAGAAGGTATGTTAAAACACAAGGCTGAGTAAAGTATATTAGGCATAAGCGAGGTGACCGCCTTACGTCTAGCTGTATAATTTTGACTACAATGTACCTTAACTAGACATCAGAAGGTATGTTAAAACACAATGTTGACGTTCGATCTGGGTAGCTCCCAGACCGATCGAATGATCAAAACGATTGACCGAAAATGGGAGCAACTCTAGATCGAACGTTTTCCGCTGGCCCTTCTGGAACAGGAGCAGTCGACTCAAAAACGAAAAAGGCCAGCACAACCCAATTACCTACCGTTGCACTAAAAAAACCAAAACAGTAAGATATGAAAACCTTGCAAAACAAAAACGAATGATTTACTATATATATATTAATCACCCAGGGTGCAGAATAAGTTATTCTTCACCCGAGGTAATCTTACGATCGCTTCCTAAATAAATTACGTTTAGAATATAAACAGTTACATGCATATTGATTTAATATGTAAAATTTGGTGTAAAAAACAAAAATATAGGTTATAAGACCAGAAAAATCACATTTTATGTATGTTTTACACTATGTTTTTACATTCGTAATTTTACGTAACATATAATATTTTTTACAGCGAGTATATATATATACTCCTTTTCCATACTCCTAGAAGTATGTACTCCCACCCGATAACAGTAATTAACGTAAGATAAAAAAGCATACAAGGTGGGTCCACTCACGTGAAGGGAGGAGCGCCCAGCCTGATCTCCTAGGAAATAGGACTTTTTTGTTACAAAGCTAGCTACTTGCGGTTGATGCAATTGTAGTATGTCACGTTTACGAGCTATATACAGATTAAAAAGAATGTTTAGATTAGGAAGGATAATTATAGCATTTGGGGCTGGTAAAGGAACGACATTAAAGGTGGCATAGTTCTATTCGTTGCTGTCAAAGGAGTATCTCTAGAGGAAGGGACGGCTACCGGAACCTCAGAAGATGATCAACAGTTGTGGAAGGCCTTACGGAAATTGAATGTCATACTGAAAGTGAGAATATTCTAGTGGAGAGTTCTTCGTGGGATTCTTCCAGATGAAGTTACTCTCAACTATCGTCATATTGCACCAATCAATCGGTGCAAGGTTTGCTTAGCAATGAGGGAGGATCTGGAGCATGCTCTCATTCATTGTTTCCATGCGCAACGCTTTTGGGACAAGGCATATGCATGGTTTGGTATTCGCCTCCCTCGTCTCCAGGGGCGGAGCTAGGCTAATGCAAGGGTATGCAATGCATGCCCAATGATTTTTGCAAAAGTTTTTCAGTATATAAGCTCCTGTATGATTGTATGTCACGTATGGCAGCCTATTTGTACGTAGAGAACATGGGAAACGAAGAAAATAACGATTCAGCGTTACTTGGGCCTATATTGGGCTGCTACGTTGCTAGCACATTGCTACTGGGCCTTATTTTCAGGCTTATCGCTAGCCAGATTGGTCGAAGTCGACGAGACAACTCGACCAGCAACTCGAGCCTGTGTGATTCTGCTGATTCAACACATCGCGGCGCCGCATTCGCTCATCGGCGGCCATCAAGCAACCACTGCATCATCTCATCTCGGCTGTCGCGGATTGCCATCTCTCATTGCTCGGTCTCCTTCGCCTGCCCACATATTTTGCAGTACGTACTCGACAGCGTCATGGCGCGCACCAGCGCATGACGCATCTGCCAGCTGGAAGACAGATCGCCAACAACGGCGTGCGCAATTAGCCCATCGTCTGATTGACTGATTGTTCTTTGTGAACATTTAATCTTGATTTCTCGGAATTGTTGGACAAGTATAGAGGATTATGTTGGTTACCTAATTTTTTCCATTCATCTATTGCATCATCCAGTCAATTTTGAGGGCGGTTTGCATTGGCTCTTTACTATAAAACTTGTGAAGAACTGCAAGAAAAAGAAGGCGAAGTTTATGCACCTAAATTTCTGAAATATGAACATTCAAATTTTTAAGACTGTCCACCATGCCATCATTACTATCCAACATGTTCTTAATGTGTATAGGTGTGAACAATGAAGAACAAATATGATGATTTGAAACGTTTGTGGGGGAGAGCTTCAAAGGCGCCGAACATAAGTTTGACATCAACACTGACATCAGTATCTATCGACGTTGAAACCCAAGTTCAGGATCAAAATAAGAGCATCCACCTTCCAACGAGCTACAGTTGGCACTTGTATAGCCAGGTAATAATTTATAGTTTCGTTGTTCGTATTATGAACATTTTTATATGTTACATTGTTGTGCAGAAAAAAACTTACCCATGTCACAAATCCTGGCTCCGCCACTGCTCGTCTCCACCCGGATTCATGGGCTCGTGATATCACATGTGATACGCGTTTCTCTGATGATGACCGAGCCAAGATTACCACTGTCATGTGGTCAATTTGACATTCCCGCAATCAAATCAAACACGGCGAAGAAGGGAGGGATCCAACATCGACGATCAAAGAAATTAAGGAGGCTATTGCCCTCCTTCAGCTTCCGCGAAAGGCAGCCGCAATCTTGCCTGGATATGGTTGGCGTTCACCAGATGATGGTACGATGAAAATCATCACGGATGGCGCGCTGAATTCGACCGAGGGGCGGGGCGGTGCAGGTGACGTCGCACGATCTTCCTCGGCTTTGCTAGGCTCATGGTGCAAGCCATATATGGGGATTTCAGATCCTTTGATTATGGAAGCTTTCTCTCTGCGAGATGGAGTTTTATTCGCCACCCTACGAGGATTCTCGCATGTTATAATGGAGGTTGATTGGATGGAGTTAGTGACACTCTGGAACACTCGCCACAATTCTCGCTCAATTGTGACCCCGATTCTGTTAGAAATAGGAGAGCTTAGTAATCAGTTTACTTCTTTTGTTATTCAGCATATTAATAGGTCAGCGAACTTACCGGCGCATCTTTGTGCTAAGCATGCTTGTACTCTGAATGTGACCGACTGCTGGATTGATGTAACTCCTAGCTTCCTAATGACCAGTATGATGGCTGATTGTCCTAGGAATGCTTTCATATGAATAAAGCTCTCTGAATTGCCCGCAAAAAAAGGAGTATGTACCAATAGTCTCATTTTTCTGAAGAAGTATATACCTTATTTTCTTGAGTATATATACCGACTCTGTTAGAATAAATTCGAGGTGCTTCGTGGATCTACCGAGGACCAAGCAATCACACAAGCACGACACCGAGATTTGTTAACGAGGTTCACCAATATGGCTACATCCCCGGGGCCTGACAACGGGCGCTCCTCCCCATGACACCGTCACAATACCGCACCCCGGCCGCCCGGGCGCCGGCACACGCCGCCGGCTCCCCCATGTGCCCGTGATATTATGTTGGCATAGGTTACATCGTGTGTCTACTCCCGCTATATGAGAGGCCTAGGATATAAGTGTCCTATTAGGACACAACTCCTACCCTGTCTACACACAGTCCAAAACCAAGTCCAACTATAACCTACCTTGTACAATAATATTCGACACAATTCTAACAAACTCCACCTTGACGAATATTGTTCACCATCTTGAATTCATTCATGCGTCGAACCTTCATGTACATTGGACTTGAAATACACCATGAGCACCGCTGCTACTCCCAGCCTCCATATGACTCCACCTTCAACTTGTAGTCTCTCCTTTTCTTGACCACAGTCAACACTCAAGCAAAATTAAGTTCCTTGTTACTCTAGTCCGTGCTCCCAACTTCCGGATAATCCATTCAACGCCATCACACACCGACCGTTGTCTGCGTGAAAGTGAACAACTCACGTATTGGACGCCACATATAAGAGTTATCTGAACTCAACATCTCCGCTTTTTCTTGACTGCCTGTCTAAAACTTGAAGGAATTTCACCGTCGCTTGTAGTCAACCCGAGTCAAATTCGTAGTTGTCTCACCCTTTTCCCGGATAGTCTCTGACATGTCCCACAGCTATAGCACTCCGCCTCCTTCTGTACTTGTCATCTGCACTTTGCCATGTGCACCGAACACCACAGAACATACGGCCATGTACTTTCTCAGCTTTTGACAATTTCAGACTTTCCATCACTTTCTCAGATTCTTCATGGTCAACTCCTGTCCATCAACTGGCACCGATAGACCCAGTCACCAACTTGAATCCGGTACTCGTCAACACTGCTTCAGCACCCCCTGCACACTTTGTCTGACCACATGTCTCACCATGAGTGCATTGGCCTGTCGCTGTGTCCCGTGCTTACCGCACGCCTCGCCGCTATCACTGCGTCGAGCCTCTGCTGTCCTGGTCGAGTCTCCCGGGTAGCTAGCCCCCACTGCCTCAACCCCCACTGCAGAGAACCACCGATCATCACCGACCGATGCCGAGTATCATGTCTCCATCAGACCACTGGTACCTAGTCTGAAACCACGTGTCTCTCGCTATCCCGCAGAAATAGGCTTCGACTCTCCATACATTTACGCTGTAGCCCCTCCATCAGCACAGAGTGAAGTCGTCCATCAGACTCCAACTCCACCTTCAACATGACTCCATGGTGGTTGTACGTGCCACCCTCCCGCGCCCTGTCGACTCCAAGCTCTCATGTGCACCGTCTTGAATCAACTGTTGGAAATATGCCCTAGAGGCAATAATAAAAGCATTATTATTATATTTCTTTGTTCATGATAATTGTCTTTATTCATGCTATAATTGTATTATCCGGAAATCGTAATACATGTGTGAATAATAGACACCAACATGTCCCTAGTAAGCCTCTAGTTGACTAGCTCGTTGATCAACAGATAGTCATGGTTTCCTAACTATGGACATTGGATGTCATTGATAACGGGATCACATCATTAGGAGAATGATGTGATGGACAAGACCCAATCCTAAACATAGCATAAGATCGTATAGTTCGTTTGCTAGAGTTTTCCAATGTCAAGTATCTTTTCCTTAGACCATGAGATCGTGTAACTCCCGGATACCGTAGGAGTGCTTTGGGTGTGCCAAACGTCACAACGTAACTGGGTGACTATAAAGGTATACTACGGGTATCTCCGAAAGTGTCTGTTGGGTTGACACGGATCAAGACTGGGATTTGTCACTCCGTATGACGGAGAGGTATCACTGGGCCCACTCGGTAATGCATCATCATAATGAGCTCAAAGTGACCAAGTGTCTGGTCACGGGATCATGCATTACGGTACGAGTAAAGTGACTTGCCGGTAACGAGATTGAACGAGGTATTGGGATACCGACGATCGAATCTCGGGCAAGTAACATACCGATTGACAAAGGGAATTGTATACGGGGTTGCTTGAATCCTCGACATCGTGGTTCATCCGATGAGATCATCGAGGAGCATGTGGGAGCCAACATGGGTATCCAGATCCTGCTGTTGGTTATTGACCGGAGAGCGATCTCGGTCATGTCTACATGTCTCCCGAACCCGTAGGGTCTACACACTTAAGGTTCGGTGATGCTAGGGTTGTAGGGATATGTATATGCAGTAACCCGAATGTTGTTCGGAGTCCCGGATGAGATCCCGGACGTCACGAGGAGTCCCGGAATGGTCCAGAGGTAAAGATTTATATATGGGAAGTCCTGTTTCGGCCATCGGGACAAGTTTCGGGGTCATCGGTATTGTACCGGGACCACCGGAAGGGTCCCGGGGGTCCACTCGGTGGGGCCACCTGTCCCGGGGGGCCACATGGGCTGTAGGGGGTGCTCCTTGGCCTACATGGGCCAAGGGCACCAGCCCCAAGAGGCCCATGCGCCTAGGGTTTCAAGGAGGAAGAGTCCTAGGAGGGGAAGGCACCTCCTAGGTGCCTTGGGGAGGAGGGATTCCTCCCCTTGGCCGCACCACCCTAGGAGATTAGATCTTCTAGGGCCGGTGCCCCCCATTTGGCCCTCCTATATATAGTGGGGAGATGGAGGACTTCTTACCTTGATCTTTGGTGCCTCCCTCTCCCTCTCCAGCACCTCCTCCTCTTCCATAGAGCTTGGCGAAGCCCTGCCGGAGTACTGTAGCTCCACCATCACCACGCCGTCGTGCTGCTGCTGGAGCCATCTTCCTCAACCTCTCCTTCCCTCTTGCTGGATCAAGAAGAAGGAGACTTCACGCTGACCGTACGTGTGTTGAACACGGAGGTGCCGTCCGTTCGGCGCTAGGATCTCCGGTGATTTGGATCACGTCGAGTACGCCTTCCTCATCCCTGTTCTTTGAATGCTTCCGCGCGTGATCCACAAAGGTATGTAGATGCAATCCAATCACTCGTTGCTAGATGAACTCCTAGATGGATCTTGGTGAAACCGTAGGAAAATTTTTGTTTTTTGCAACGTTCTCCAACAGTGGCATCATGAGCTAGGTCTATGCGTAGTTCTTCTTGCGCGAGTAGAACACAATTTGTTGTGGGCGTAGATGTTGTCAACTTTATTGCCGCTACTAGTCTTATCTTGCTTCAACGGTATTGTGGGATGAAGCGGCCCGGACCAACCTTACACATTCGCTTACGTGAGACCGGTTCCACCGACTAACATGCACTAGTTGCATAAGGTGGCTGGCGAGTGTCTGCCTCTCCCACTTTAGTTGGAGCGGATTCAATGAAAAGGGTCCTTATGAAGGGTAAATAGAAGTTGACAAATCACGTTGTGGCTTTCACGTAGGTAAGAAAGTGTTCTTGCTAGAACCCTAATTCAGCCACGTAAAACTTGCAACAACAATTAGAGGACGTCTAACTTGTTTTTGCAGCAAGTGCTTTGTGATATGATATGGCCAAAGTTGTGATGAATGATGAATGATATATATGTGATGTATGAGATGTTCATGCTATTGTAATAGGAATCACGACTTGCATGTCAATGAGTATGACAACCGGCAGGAGCCATAGGAGTTGTCTTTATTTTTTGTATGACCTGCGTGTCATTGAGAAACGCCATGTAAATTACTTTACTTTATTGCTAAACGCGTTAGCCATAGTAGTAGAAGTAATATTTGGCGAGCAACTTCATGGAGACACAATGATGGAGATCATGGTGTCAAGCCGGTGACAAGATGATCATGGAGCCCCAAGATGGAGATCAAAGGAGCTATGTGATATTGGCCATATCATGTCACTATTATTATTTGATTGCATGTGATGTTTATCATGTTTTTGCATCTTGTTTACTTAGAACGACGGTAGTAAATAAGATGATCCCTCATAATAATTTCAAGAAGTGTTCCCCCTAACTGTGCACCGTTGCGACAGTTCGTTCGTTTCTAAGCATCACGTGATGATCGGGTGTGATAGATTCCAACATTCACATGCAACGGGTGTAAGACAGATTTACACATGCAAACACTTAGGTTGACTTGATGAGCCTAGCATGTACAGACATGGCCTCGGAACACAGAAGACTGAAAGGTCAAGCATGAGTCGTATAGAAGATACGATCAACATGAAGATGTTCACCGATGTTGACTAGTCCGTCTCACGTGATGATCGGACACGGCCTAGTTGACTCGGATCATGTTATACTTAGATGACTAGAAGAGGGATGTCTATCTAAGTGGGAGTTCATTGAATAATTTGATTAGATGAACTTAATTATCATGAACTTAGTCTAAAATATTTACAATATGTCTTGTAGATCAAATGGCCAACGTAGTCCTCAACTTCAACGCGTTCCTAGAGAAAACCAAGCTGAAAGACGATGGCAGCAACTACACGGACTGGGTTCGGAACCTGAGGATCATCCTCATAGCTGCCAAGAAAGATTATGTCCTACAAGCACCGCTAGGTGACGCACCTGTTCTCCCTGCAGAACAAGACGTTATGAACGCTTGGCAGGCACGTACCAATGACTACTCCCTCGTTCAGTGCGGCATGCTTTACAGCTTAGAGCCGGGGCTCCAAAAGCGTTTTGAGAGACACGGAGCATATGAGATGTTCGAAGAGCTGAAAATGGTTTTCCAAGCTCATGCCCGGGTCGAGAGATATGAAGTCTCCAACAAATTCTTCAGCTGTAAGATGGAGAAAAATAGTTCTGTCAATGAGCACATACTCAAAATGTCTGGGTTGCATAACCGCTTGACTCAGCTGGGAGTTAATCTCCCGGAAGACGCGGTCATTGACAGAATCCTTCAGTCGCTTCCACCGAGCTACAAGAGCTTTGTGATGAACTTCAATATGCAGGGGATGGAAAAGACCATTCCTGAAGTATTTGCTATGCTGGAATCAGCAGAGGTAGAAGTCAAGAAGGAACATCAAGTGTTGATGGTCAATAAAACCACTAAGTTCAAGAAGGGCAAAGGTAAAAAGAACTTCAAGAAGGACGGCAAGGGAGTTGCCGCGCCCGGCAAGCAAGCTGCCGGGAAGAAGCCAAAGAATGGACCCAAGCCCGAGACTGAGTGCTTTTATTGCAAGGAAAGTTGTCACTGGAAGCGGAACTGCCCCAAATACTTAGCGGACAAGAAGGCCGGCAAAACGAAAGGTATATGTGATATACATGTAATTGATGTGTACCTTACCAGTACTCGTAGTAGCTCCTGGGTATTTGATATCGGTGCAGTTGCTCACATTTGTAACTCAAAGCAGGAGTTGCGGAATAAGCGGAGACTGGGAAAGGACGAGGTGACGATGCGCGTCGGGAATGGTTCCAAGGTCGATGTGATCGCTGTCGGCATGCTACCTCTACATTTACCTACGGGATTAGTTTTGAACCTCAATAATTGTTATTTAGTGCCAAGTTTGAGCATGAACATTGTATCAGGATCTCGTTTAATACGAGATGGCTACTCATTTAAATCCGAGAATAATGGTTGTTCTATTTATATGAGAGATATGTTTTATGGTCATGCTCCGATGGTGAATGGTTTATTCTTAATGAATCTCGAGCGTAATGCTACACATATTCATAGTGTGAATACCAAAAGATGTAAGATTGATAATGATAGTCCCACATACTTGTGGCACTGCCGCCTTGGTCACATAGGTGTCAAACGCATGAAGAAGCTCCATACTGATGGACTTTTAGAGTCTCTTGATTATGAATCATTTGACACGTGCGAACCATGCCTCATGGTTAAAATGACCAAGACTCCATTCTCAGGAACAATGGAGCGAGCAACCAACTTATTGGAAATCATACATACTGATGTGTGCGGTCCAATGAGTGTTGAGGCTCGCGGTGGCTATCGTTATGTTCTCACCCTCACTGATGACTTGAGTAGATATGGGTATGTCTACTTAATGAAACACAAGTCTGAAACCTTTGAGAAGTTCAAGGAATTTCAGAGTGAGGTTGAGAATCAACGTGACAGGACAATCAAGTTTCTACGATCAGATCGTGGAGGAGAATACTTGAGTCAGGAATTTGGCACACACTTAAGAAAATGTGGAATAGTTTCACAACTCACGCCGCCTGGAACACCTCAGCATAATGGTGTGTCTGAACATCGTAATCGCACTCTATTAGATATGGTGCGATCTATGATGTCTCTTACCGATTTACCGCTATCTTTTTGGGGCTATGCTTTAGAGACTGCCGCATTCACTTTAAATAGGGCTCCGTCGAAATCCGTTGAGACGACACCGTATGAATTATGGTTTGGGAAGAAACCTAAGCTGTTGTTTCTAAAAGTTTGGGGATGCGATGCTTATGTCTAGAAACTTCAACCTGAAAAGCTCGAACCCAAGTCGGAAAAATGCGTCTTCATAGGATACCCTAAAGAAACTGTCGGGTATACCTTCTACCTCAGATCCGAAGGCAAGATCTTTGTTGTCAAGAATGGATCCTTTCTAGAGAAGGAGTTTCTCTTGAAAGAAGTAAGTGGGAGGAAAGTAGAACTTGATGAAGTATTACCTCTTGAACCGGAAAATGGCGCAACTCAAGAAAATGTTCCTGAGGTGCCTGCACCGACTAGAGAGGAAGTTAATGATGATGATCAAGATACTTCTGATCAAGCTCCTACTGAAATTCGAAGGTCCACAAGGACACGTTCCGCACCAGAGTGGTACGACAACCCTGTCTTGGAAATCATGTTGTTAGACAATGGTGAACCTTCGAACTATGAAGAAGCGATGGCGGGCCCGGATTCTGACAAATGGCTAGAAGCCATGAAATCCGAGATATGATTCATGTATGAAAACGAAGTATGGACTTTGACTGACTTGCCCGTTGAGCGGCGAGCCATAGAAAATAAATGAATCTTTAAGAAGAAGACAGACGCGGATGGTAATGTGACCATCTATAAAGCTCGGCTTGTCGCTAAGGGTTATCGACAAGTTCAAGGGGGTGACTACGATGAGACTTTCTCACCGGTAGCGAAGCTAAAGTCCGTCCGAATTATGTTAGCAATTGCCGCATTCTATGATTATGAAATATGGCAAATGGACGTCAAAACGGCATTCCTTAATGGTTTCCTTAAGGAAGAATTATATATGATGCAGCCGGAAGGTTTTGTCGATCCTAAGAATGCTGACAAGGTGTGCAAGCTCCAACGCTCGATTTATGGGCTGGTGCAAGCATCTCGGAGTTGGAACATTCGCTTTGATGAGATGATCAAAGCGTTTGGGTTTACGCAGACTTATGGAGAAGCCTGTGTTTACAAGAAAGTGAGTGGGAGTTCTGTAGCATTTCTCATATTATATGTAGATGACATACTTTTGATGGGAAATGATATAGAACTCTTGGACAGCATAAAGGCCTACTTGAATAAGAGTTTTTCGATGAAGGACCTTGGAGAAGCTGCTTATATATTAGGAATCAAGATCTATAGAGATAGATCGAGACGCCTCATAGGTCTTTCACAAAGCACATACCTTGATAAGATATTGAAGAAGTTCAATATGGATCAGTCTAAGAAGGGGTTCTTGCCTGTGCTGCAAGGTGTGAAATTGAGCTCAGCTCAATGTCCGACCACGGCAGAAGATATAGAAGAGATGAGTGTCATCCCCTATGCCTCAGCCATAGGTTCTATTATGTATGCCATGCTGTGTACCAGACCTGATGTAAACCTTGCCGTAAGTTTGGTAGGAAGGTATCAAAGTAATCCCGGCAAGGAACACTGGACAGCGGTCAAGAATATCCTGAAGTACCTGAAAAGGACTAAGGAAATGTTTCTCGTTTATGGAGGTGACGAAGAGCTCGTCGTAAAGGGTTACGTCGACGCTAGCTTCGACACAGATCTGGATGACTCTGTCACAAACCGGATACGTGTATATTTTGAATGGTGGGGCAGTAAGCTGGTGCAGTTGCAAGCAAAGTGTCGTGGCGGGATCTACATGTGAAGCGGAGTACATGGCAGCCTCGGAGGCAGCGCATGAAGCAATTTGGGTGAAGGAGTTCATCACCGACCTAGGAGTCATACCCAATGCGTCGGGGCCAATCAAACTCTTCTGTGACAACACTGGAGCTATTGCACTTGTCAAGGAGCCCAGGTTTCACAAGAAGACCAGGCACATCAAGCGTCGCTTCAACTCCATTCGTGAAAATGTTCAAGATGGAGACATAGATATTTGTAAAGTACATATGTACCTGAATGTAGCAGATCCGTTGACTAAACCTCTCCCTAGAGCAAAACATGATCAACACCAGAATTCGATGGGTGTTCGATTCATCACAATGTAACTAGATTATTGACTCTAGTGCAAGTGGGAGACTGTTGGAAATATGCCCTAGAGGCAATAATAAAAGCATTATTATTATATTTCTTTGTTCATGATAATTGTCTTTATTCATGCTATAATTGTATTATCCGGAAATCGTAATACATGTGTGAATAATAGACACCAACATGTCCCTAGTAAGCCTCTAGTTGACTAGCTCGTTGATCAACAGATAGTCATGGTTTCCTGACTATGGACATTGGATGTCATTGATAACGGGATCACATCATTAGGAGAATGATGTGATGGACAAGACCCAATCCTAAACATAGCATAAGATCGTATAGTTCGTTTGCTAGAGTTTTCCAATGTCAAGTATCTTTTCCTTAGACCATGAGATCGTGTAACTCCCGGATACCGTAGGAGTGCTTTGGGTGTGCCAAACGTCACAACGTAACTGGATGACTATAAAGGTATACTACGGGTATCTCCGAAAGTGTCTGTTGGGTTGACACGGATCAAGACTAGGATTTGTCACTCCGTATGACGGAGAGGTATCACTGGGCCCACTCGGTAATGCATCATCATAATGAGCTCAAAGTGACCAAGTGTCTGGTCACGGGATCATGCATTACGGTACGAGTAAAGTGACTTACCGGTAACGAGATTGAACGAGGTATTGGGATACCGATGATCGAATCTCGGGCAAGTAACATACCGATTGACAAAGGGAATTGTATACGGGGTTGCTTGAATCCTCGACATCGTGGTTCATCCGATGAGATCATCGAGGAGCATGTGGGAGCCAACATGGGTATCCAGATCCTGTTGTTGGTTATTGACCGGAGAGCGATCTCGGTCATGTCTACATGTCTCCCGAACCCGTAGGGTCTACACACTTAAGGTTCGGTGACGCTAGGGTTGTAGGGATATGTATATGCAGTAACCCGAATGTTGTTCGGAGTCCCGGATGAGATCCCGGACGTCACGAGGAGTTCCGGAATGGTCCGGAGGTAAAGATTTATATATGGGAAGTCCTGTTTCGGCCATCGGGACAAGTTTCGGGGTCATCGGTATTGTACCGGGACCACCGAAAGGGTCCCGGGGTTCCACCGGGTGGGGCCACCTGTCCCGGGGGGCCACATGGGCTGTAGGGGGTGCACCTTGGCCTACATGGGCCAAGGGCACCAGCCCCAAGAGGCCCATGCGCCTAGGGTTTCAAGGAGGAAGAGTCCTAGGAGGGGAAGGCACCTCCTAGTGCCTTGGGGAGGAGGGATTCCTCCCCTTGGCCGCACCACCCTAGGAGATTAGATCTCCTAGGGCCGGCGCCCCCCCACCTTGGCCCTCCTATATATAGTGGGGAGATGGAGGACTTCTTACCTTGATCTTTGGTGCCTCCCTCTCCCTCTCCAACACCTCCTCCTCCTCCATAGAGCTTGGCGAAGCCCTGCCGGAGTATTGTAGCTCCACCATCACCATGCCGTCGTGCTGCTGCTGGAGCCATCTTCCTCAACCTCTCCTTCCCTCTTGCTGGATCAAGAAGAAGGAGACTTCACGCTGACCGTACGTGTGTTGAACACGGAGGTGCCGTCCGTTCGGCGCTAGGATCTCCGCTGATTTGGATCACGTCGAGTACGCCTTCCTCATCCCCGTTCTTTGAACGCTTCCGCGCGTGATCTACAAAGGTATGTAGATGCAATCCAATCACTCGTTGCTAGATGAACTCCTAGATGGATCTTGGTGAAACCGTAGGAAATTTTTTATTTTCTGCAACGTTCTCCAACATCAACCCCGCGCCATAGTCTGTCATAGCCGCACAAGCCCTCAGGCCTGCACCACGTGTTTCCACGCCCCAGAAGTCAGCCACCATCAGCATCACGCTCATATGTCGTCGTCGCTGAAATCACCGCCGTCTTCTACTTTAACCAACATCCATGTTAGTCCATCAGACAATCCAGTCCGACCCAGCCGAAATTATCCGACTGCAACCGTACTCCATCCTGCGTCGTGTCCGCCCACACATCTCCGTGCATTGCTTAACGCCCTGTGTATGCATGATCTTGTCACGACGCGCTTCAGACTCGATCCTCCCAGCCTTATACGCACGACGCCAGCCTTGATTCCCCTTTCTGCTATGACAAACAACAACACCTGCTAACATCATGTCATCTTCTCAGCGAACAATGCAAAGAACACCAGAAGTAGTAGTCCCCTTGTAGTCTCTCGTATACTTATAGCAACAAGCTCAAGCAGATTCATGCATGTAGCACCACGTGACTTTGTTTGACTATTTTTCTTGTACTTTACTTTTCCACGCTTTAGATCAACTTGATGATAGTTGGGACTCCCATGTTGTAAGACGCTGTAGCAGCTCTTGGAAACGAATCCTGTTCCTTTTTTTCAAACAAATCTCTCTAGTTGCCTTGCAGCTTACGTACTTTCAGGAACTCCTCGACGCTGCCGAACAGCTCGTCCGCCTGCAGCACTCTGGCCGCACCACGCACCACCAGCGCCCATGTGCGCGTCTTTGCAGAGACACGCCCGCGTTGAACCTCATGTGGGCCACCGAGCCGGGCCGCTGCCTCCTGCAGCGAACAATTCCCCAGCCTGCCTTTGGTGTCTGCCCGCACACGCAGCCGCCGCCCACGTTGTCCATGTCAAGTACGCCGATGACTCTGCCCGCACGTTCCGCCGTCGCTTTCGATCGAATCCGATCTACCCTTGATCGATCTCGCCGAGTTCCCGAACAGCTGCTGCTATCGCTTGCATGCTTTTTCGATCGCTTCCAATCTCGCTGACTGATTCTCAATCCCATAGTTCCTCCAAGCTAGCTTCTGACCTTCGATCTCTGTGGAATTTTCATGCTCACCGATCGCACGACATAACAGCGGAACAAATCGATCTAATCTTTCAGCGACATCACTTCTAGATCAATTCAACGGCCTCTTCGAACCTTGCTCATGATACCACTTGTTAGAATAAATCCGAGGCGCTTCGTCGATCTACCGAGGACCAAGCAATCACACAAGCACGACACCGAGATTTGTTAACGAGGTTCACCGATATGGCTACATCCCCGGGGCCTGACTACGGGCGCTCCTCCCCATGACACCGTCACAATACCGCACCCCGGCGGCCCAGGCGCCGGCACACGCCGCCGGCTCCCCTGCGTGCCCGTGCTATTATGTTGGCATAGGTTACATCGTGTGTCTACCCCCGCTATATATGAGAGGCCTAGGATATAAGTGTCCTATTAGGACACAACTCCTACCCTGTCTACACACAGTCCAAAATCAAGTTCAACTATAACCTACCTTGTACAATAATATTCGACACAATTCTAACAGACTCTGCTATGAAGTTGTATATAGTGAGTTTCTATTCGACGGGCTGTAAACTGATTTTCTTGGCTAGGTATATACACATATCACAGTGATGAAAGTGCTAGTGCGTGCATGTGGTTAGTGAATATAATAATCTACATATTTCTTTGTGACGATCTAGCTACTAGTGCCTTTTTGTGAGGGAGTATATACAACATTTTATTAGCAGGCTATCTACTGTCCTTTTTCTTTTTGGAAGAGACTACATGCTACATTTTTGTTGTGAGGTATATACACCTGCTTTTTTATGAGAGGGTATATATCATACTTTGGTCAGAGGGTATATATACCACTTTGTAAGATATATGCTAGTCACAACCAGACTGTATATAATTTTCTTTTTGTCCAAGTAGGTAAATATCAAATGAGTATAAACTCCTTTCTAATGAATGGCTTGAAAATACTCCTTTCTAATCCAAGGTGTATATACTACGTAGTTTTTATGCCAGAACGTGAAGTATATATATAGGTTAATATAAAAAGGAGCATACGCTACAAATTTTAGATCAAATCAAGTATATAACACTTACTGGACGTATAGGAGTATATTGTAAAACTACTTTATTGGCATAGAGTATATACCACACTTTTGACCGAGTATATACTACTCTAGAAAGCAGTATATATGTCAGAAAATGAGTATAATAATTAACTAATAAATATACAAAAATAAGAGTAGTACAAAACTAACTAAACGGATTACAATTCATTTCAAATAGTAGTATTTGTCCACTCCAAAAAATAACAAGATTTAGCTTATGTATGTGTATCACAAAAGAGCATCGTTTAATTCTTGCTTCTTATTCCACACACACACAGAGAGAGAGAGAGAGAGAGAGAGAGAGAGAGAGAGAGAGAGAGAGAGAGAGAGAGAGAGAGAGAGAGAGAGAGAGAGAGAGCAACCGGCTCTTGTGTATGCATGCGTCCTCCATGATGGATTGATCCTTCGCGGCCAGATCTTCGTTGGAGGGTTATTGCATCGTGTAGGCATAGCCTCAGCGTCAACGAAAAGATACGGTCTGCAATCTTGTAGGGAGAACTCGCTCCATGTCCGCTCGGCCGCCCGCGGGCGTCTCCGTCCTGCCCGGCTGCACCCTGTGGAACATCCATGCGCACGTAAAGAGAAATTGGAGTTGAGTTATGTAGGACGGTGTTGACAGATAGATGCATTCAAAATTTTAATATTTCCTTTGTTCGAAAAAACTTGTCTCAAGCTTATTCCTCAAATGGATGTATTTAGCACTAACTTGGTGCCAGATACATTTATTTGAAAGACAAATCTTTTTCAGACGGATGAAGTACCATATAAGATTAGAGCGAGATCTATGTGTACATTGACTCCTTGGGTGATATCACTAATCAATTCATCCTGTGTAACAAGAATCACAAATTAAACATGATACTGCATGTATGCATCGAATTTACACACGAGAGTGCAGCATAGATTGCGTGGTTCGTAACCTGGCCGATAGATCACTCTCCTATGGCTATTCGCGTCGGCCCCTTAGACACGTGCCAGATCAGGAGCGCAGCGACAAATCATCTTCTCATCCCCGCCGTCATCGTGTCGCCGCCGCCCGGCAATGATATGTACGCAAGTAGTATGAGATGCTCATGCGAATAATAAAAGATTCAAAAGCCTAATGGACTAATATGCTGGGCAACAAACGCGCAACAATACGTATTTATCCCTAGTATCCAGTAACCATTGTTCAAAACGCGTTATCGCTTCCGTGGGATTTGCATTTATTTAATTAATTAATTAACTAACTAACTAACTGAATATCCGTAGTTCAATCGCGAGGGATAAGCAAAAGCTGACATGTGGGTAGGAGTATGTATTCCTAAGAGTATTAACCTATTATATATAGGATATCATTTACTTTCATCCGGCTGATAACAGAGACGCGTAAGTCGACTCTCTCTTCTGCCACGTGTCCTCTGTGAACCCACCCACCACTTTTCTCTCTTTCCATCTTATCTTCTCCAACAGCCAGACAATCGTTTCCTCCCGCACTCCGCTTTCTCTCCTGTATCCCCATTCTTTCTTCAAAGAAGCAGCAACGAGCCAGGAGGGGAACTTTTGGTTCCTGGTTACATATGTACTCTATATGCAAAAAAATTTAGTAATTTAACAAAAAGTCAAAAATTTGTAAAAATATTTTTGATAAAAACTTGACCTTTCATTGTACTAGTGAGAAAAGTGACAAAAACATAAAATTCCTCTTTGACTTCTTTTCAAAAAAGACAAATTTCTGGTCAAAATAGCATGAATAGTGACCTATAATAGCAAATAAATTTTGTCTTTTTCGCTGTGAAGTCAACATAGTTTTCTTTTTTGTGAAAATGTGTATACTAGTGCGCAAGTAAGTCAACTTTATTCTAAAAATAGTTTCTTAACTATTTTGATTTTTTGTTTAACTATTAAAAATAAATCCCCATATAGGGTACATATATACCCAGGAACCATTGGGTATTTCCCGAACGAGCCACCACCGGCCAGCTGCGCTATGAAGGGCAGAGTAGGGGCATGCCTGCTTCCACCCGCGTTGCGTAGCAGGGGGTGTATCGCAGCATCCGCCGGTGTCGCCACGCACTGCATCGCAGCAACCGCTGTCGTTGTCGTGCGCTGCATAGCAGCTACGGCCGTTGTCGTCGCCGTTGTGCGCTGCATAGCATCAACCGCCTTTGTGGCCGCGCGCTGCGATGGAGCACTGCCGCGTCGGCGCGGGCGTTGCAATGAATCATCGCGGGCTTTTGTCGGTTCTGCGACGAAATTCCTACATGTCGTCGGTGCTGCGATGGAGCGCCGCCGCGCCGGTGCTCTCGCTGCAATGAAGCACGCCGGCTTCCGTCGATGCTGTGATGGAGCTGCGATGGGGCACCGATGCGCCGGTCTTGGCGCTACAATGGAGGAACCGCTGCGTTGCTGTTGCTTCCAGCCAGACGCGGCGAGCCAGTCCAGCACTCGTCGGCGCCGCGCGACGGACTGATGCAAGAGGAGACAGGGGTGTGGTGGGTCCTCGAACAATGAGCTCCGCCGACGAGGGGAAGGGGGTGCGTCTGCTGCTGCGAGCCAGGCGGCGCTGCTCCCATGGAGGCGTGCGTCGTTGCTTTCGTTGCGGGTTAGAGGAGATAAGATAAGGACGACGCCTTGACGAAATCCAACGGCTCTAAGGCGATGGTTCGGATGGCCGAGGACCCGACTGATTTCCCAGAGAATCAGCCGGATGATTTGTAGCAGCAGCCACTTATATATATAGAACAACACTATTCTAATCACAGGATTATAATAACTATTCTGATCATAGCGTTCCTATATAGGCCCGATGGGGTGTCCTCGAACTAAAAACCCACCCAACCGGTATATAGAAAAAAAAATAAAGAGAAAGAAGCCAACCTCGCGTCTTCAACCTCATAGCCCACCCACCCCGACCTGCGCGATTCCACCAGGGGGTCGCCGCCGACAACCCACCCCGTGTGCCGCCGCCCCAGCCTCCTCCCACGTGAGGCCATCCTCTCCTCCGGCGCGCCTCTGTCCCCGCCTCCTCCGGTGTGAGGCCATCCTCTCCTTCTCCGGCGCACCTCCGCCCCCGCCTCCTCCGGCGCAAGGCCACCTGCCCACAATCAGCTTCCTTTCTATCCTTGGAAGCTCCCACCACCGCTGCCTGCACGTCGCCACCTATTCAGGCACCGTTGATGCCCGCAGATATGAGCGCTAGCCGTTGGATCCGACGGTTCCTCACGGCGGTGCTGCTCCGGCGAGCCTCCATCTCCAAGTGCGACATGGCCGGCGTCCTCCCTCTCGTTCCTCCTCCATCCCCCGAGCATGGTGCATCCATGACGGCCTACTCCCTCACGTCCCCTTCTCCACGAAGGTAAGCATCTATGAAGTTCGGCCTGGCCAGCCGCTTCAGTTTGATCCCGCTGTTAAGCATTGTATTCTACGGTGATGTATAAACCGTATGTAGACGTGCGTGCGTGCGTGTTATGTGTAACCGAGGGATAAGGATCGGTGGGGCTGTTGAGATTGCATAGCCTAGTTTCTTGTAGATCAATCCACGCCCTAACCACCTAACCTCTTTGTAATCTTTGCCTCTATATAAGACGTACGTGTCCCTGCTTAATTGCATACGCTTTAGCCTCAATTCTCACATGGTATACAGAGCCAAACTCTTCCCACGCATCTAGGTCATGTCATCCTCCTCCTCCTCCGTCGCCATGGCCTCCCACTCCCTCGCATCCCTTGGTCACACCATCACCGAGAAACTGACTAGGGAAAACTTCCTTGTATGGAAGGCGCAAGTCCTGCCGCACATCAAAGCTGCAGGCATGATGGGCTACCTTGATGGATCTAGCAAGGAGCCAGACGCCGTTCTTCTCACGGAGAGGGACATCGCCGACGGGAAGAAGGAAACCGTCACCACGCCGAACCCCGAGCACGCCATCTGGGAGACACAGGACCAACAGGTGCTTACGTTCTTGATTGCATCTCTTTCTCGTGATGTCCTCATGCAAGTCTCGAACCATACTACTTCTGCTGGCATCTGGCAATCTTTGGTGCAAAGCTTTTCATCGCAATCTAGGGCACGCACTCTCCAGCTTCGGTCTGCCCTAGGTAATACGCGCAAGGGGGGGCATGTCGGTAGCAGCCTACTTCACCAAGATGAAGGGCATTGCTGACAAACTCGCAGCAGCCGGGAAGCCTCTTGGAGAAGATGATCTAGTCGATCAAATTCTTCAGGGCCTGGTGCATGAACCGGACTACAATGGCTTCGTCTCGGCCATCTCCACGCGAGCCACCACTGATCAACAGATCGGGATCACCGAGCTCTTCTCGTTGCTCCTGGCGGCGGAAGGCCGCATCGCCGCCCAGCAGGCAGCGTTCTCCCAAAACCACTCCGCCAACCTTGTGTCACGTGGCGGCGGCCGTGGCGGCGGCCGTGGCAGAAACTATAGCCGTGGAGGCGGCAGTAGTGGCGGCGGCGGTGGACGTGGCGGCTACAACAACAACCCCGGACCACCACGCTACAACGACAACTCTGGTGGTGGTTCCTCTGGCGGTGCGCCGCGCAACCAGGGTGGTGACCGCGGTGACCGTGAACGCTGTCAGACCTGCAAAGAGGAGGGCCATGGGGCGTGGCGCTGCAAAAAGCACTATGACAAGAGATACAACAATAACGTCCGCAACTCTGCTGGTGGTGGTGGTCGCGGCAACAACGGTGGCGGCGATGGTGGCAGCGGCGGCGGCCAACCTCGCGCTGCCAACGCAGCTCACTCCTATGGCGTGGATACCAACTGGTATCTCGACACCGGTGCTACAGATCACCTCACCGAAGAGTTAGAAAAGCTGGCGGTCCGTGATCGCTACACCGGCAACGAACAAATTCACACCACTAGCGGTCAAGGTATGGATATTGCACATATTGGCCATTCAGTTTTGTCCACTCCCTCTGGCTCCTTGAAATTAAACAACATCCTTCATGTCCCTAGTGCCGAACAGAGTCTTCTTTCTGCTTATCAGCTTATGAAAGATAATGATGTGTTTATTGAGCTTCACCCTGAAACTTTTTTTGTCAAGGATCAGGCTACCCGGAGAACCATTCTTCAAAACAAGAGTAAATGGCGTTTGTTTCCTGTTACTGGTCGGCAAGGTGTCCCTCAACGTCAAGTCCTTGCAACAACCACACCATCCACATCCCAGTGGCACAAGCGTCTAGGGCATCCCTCCCTTCCAGTAGTTCAGAAAATTCTTCGAGATTTTCATCTTCCTGTGTCAAATAAACAAGACCATCTTTTTGTTTGTGATGCATGTCAGATGGCCAAGAGCCATCAGCTACCTTATTCCCATTCAGTGATTCATAATCAAGTGGTTCCAAAAGTCCATCAGTATGGAGTTTCTTCATGTGCTTTACACCGATATGACCTAAACGGCAGTGCCACAAATAGGTTGCACTATCATTATCAACTCTGCATCTTTTGGCTTCAACATTATGAATATGTGTGTTACTACTATCGAGATTCAATAAGAATAGACCACTCTTCAAGGGTGCATGACCATAAAAGATATTACTCATATAAATAGAACAACCATTATTCTCTGATTTAAATGAATAACCGTCTCGCATCAAACAAGATCTAGATATAATGTTCATGCTTAACGCTGGCACCAAATAACAATTATTTAGGTCTAATATTAATCCCGAAGGTAGATGTAGAGGTAGCGTGCCGACTGCGATCACATCGACTTTGGAACCGTTTCCCACGCGCATCGTCACCTCATCCTTAGCCAATATTCGCTTACTCCGTAGTCCCTGTTTCGAGTTGCAAATATTAGCAACAGAACCAGTATCAAATACCCAGGTGCTACTACGAGCATTAGTAAGGTACACATCAATAACATGTATATCACATATACCTTTGTTCACCTTGCCATCCTTCTTATCCGCCAAATACTTGGGGCAGTTCCGCTTCCAGTGACCAGTCTGCTTGCAGTAGAAGCACTCAGTTTCAGGCTTAGGTCCAGACTTGGGTTTCTTCTCTTGAGCAGCAACTTGCTTGCTATTCTTCTTGAAGTTTCCTTTCTTTTTCCCTTTGCCCTTTTTCTTGAAACTAGTGGTCTTGTTGACCATCAACACTTGATGCTCCTTTTTGATTTCTACCTCTGCAGCTCTCAGCATTGCGAAGAGCTCGGGAATAGTCTTATTCATCCCTTGCATATTATAGTTCATCACGAAGCTCTTGTAGCTTGGTGGCAGTTATTGGAGAATTCTGTCAATGACGCAATCATCTGGAAGATTAACTTCCATTTAAATCAAGTGATTATTATACCCAGACATTTTGAGTATATGCTCACTGACAGAACTGTTCTCCTCCATCTTGCAGCTATAGAACTTATTGGAGACTTCATATCTCTCAATCCGGGCATTTGCTTGAAATATTAACTTCAACTCCTGGAACATCTCATATGCTCCATGACGTTCAAAACGTCGTTGAAGTCCCGGTTCTAAGCCGTAAAGCATGGCACACCGAACTATCGAGTAGTCATCAACTTTGCTCTGCCAGACGTTCACAACATCTGGTGTTGCTCCAGCAGCAGGCCTGGCACCCAGCGGTGCTTCTAGGACGTAATTCTTCTGTGCAGCAATGAGGATAACCCTCAAGTTACGGACCCAGTCCGTGTAATTGCTACCATCATCTTTCAACTTTGCTTTCTCAAGGAACGCATTAAAATTCAACAGAACAACAGCACGGGCCATTTATCTACAATCATACATAAACAAGCAAGATACTATCAGGTACTAAGTTCATGATAAATTTAGGTTCAATTAATCATATTACTTAAAGAACTCCCACTTAGATAGACATCCCTCTAATCCTCTAAGTGATTACGTGATCCAAATCAACTAATCCATGTCCGATCATCACGTGAGATGGAGTAGTTTCATTGGTGAACATCACTATGTTGATCATATCTACTATATGATTCACGCTCGACCTTTCGGTCTCCGTGTTCCGAGGCCATATTTGTATATGCTTGGCTCGTCAAGTATAACCTGAGTATTCCGCGTGTGCAACTGTTTTGCACCCATTGTATTTGAACGTAGAGCCTATCACACCCGATCATCACGTGGTGTCTCAGCACGAAGAACTTTCACAACGGTGCATACTCAAGGAGAACACTTCTTGATAATTTAGTGAGAGATCATCTTATAATGCTACCGTCAATCAAAGCAAGATAAGATGCATAAAAGATAAACATCACATGCAATCAATATAAGTGATATGAAATGGCCATCATCATCTTGTGCTTGTGATCTCCATCTCCGAAGCATCGTCATGATCACCATCGTCACCGGCGCGACACCTTGATCTCCATCGTAGCATCGTTGTCGTCTCGCATATTTTATGCTTCCACGACTATCGCTACCGCTTAGTGATAAAGTAAAGCATTACAGCGCGATTGCATTGCATACAATAAAGCGACAACCATATGGCTCCTGCCAGTTGCCGGTAACTCGGTTACAAAACATGATCATCTTATACAATAAAATTTAGCATCATGTCTTGACCATATCACATCACAACATGCCCTGCAAAAACAAGTTAGACGTCCTCTACTTTGTTGTTGCATGTTTTACGTGGCTGCTACGGGCTTAAGCAAGAACCAATCTTACCTACGCATCAAAACCACAACGATAGTTTGTCAAGTTGGTGTTGTTTTAACCTTCACAAGGACCGGGCGTAGCCACACTTGGTTCAACTAAAGTTGGAGAAACTGTCACCCACAAGCCACCTATGTGCAAAGCACGTCGGGAGAACTGGTCTCGCGTAAGCGTACGCGTAATGTCGGTCCGGGCCGCTTCGTCCAACAATACCGCCGAACCAAAGTATGACATACTGGTAAGCAGTATGACTTATATCGCCCACAACTCACTTGTGTTCTACTCGTGCATATAACATCAACATATAAAACCTAGGCTCGGATGCCACTGTTGGGGTTTCATAGTAATTTCAAATTTTTTCCTACGCACACACAAGATCATGGTGATGCATAGCAACGAGAGGGGGAGAGTGTGATCTACGTACCCTTGTAGATAGACTATGGAAGCGTTAACTTAGTTGATGTAGTCGTACGTCTTCACAGCCCAACCGATCAAGCACCGAAACTACGGCACCTCCGAGTTCTAGCACACGTTCAGCTCGATGACGATCCCCGGACTCCGATCCAGCAAAGTGTCGGGGAAGAGTTCCGTCAGCACGACGGCGTGGTAACGATCTTGATGTACTACTGTCGCAGGGCTTCGCCTAAGCACCGCTACAATATTATCGAGGACTATGGTGGAAGGGGGCACCGCACACGGCTAAGAATATGATCACGTGGATCAACTTGTGTCTCTAGGGGGTGCCCCTGCCTCCGTATATAAAGGTTCAAGGGAGGGGGGCCGGCCGGCCAGGAGAGGCGCGCCAGGAGGAGTCCTACTCCCTCTGGGAGTAGGACTCCCCCCCCCTTTCCTAGTTGGAATAGGATTCGTGGAGGGGGGGAAAGAGGAGAGAGAGGAGGAAGGGGGGTCGGCCCCCTCTCCTTGTCCAATTCGGACCAAGGGGGGGAGGGGCACGCGGCCCATCTCTGGCCACCTCTCCTCTCTTCCACTAAGGCCCATATACCTCCCGGGGGGTTTCGGTAACCTCCCTGTACTCCGGTAAAATCCTGATTTCACCCGGAACACTTCCGGTATCCAAACATAGGCTTCCAATATATCAATCTTTATGTCTCGACCATTTCAAGACTCCTCGTCATGTTCGTGATCACATCCGGGACTCCGAACAACCTTCGGTACATCAAAATGCATAAACTCATAATATAACTATCATCGTAACCTTAAGCGTGCGGACCCTACGGGTTCGAGAACAATGTAGACGATGACCGAGACACGTCTCCGGTCAATAACCAATAGCGGAACCTGGATGCTCATATTGGCTCCTACATATTCTACGAAGATCTTTTATCGGTCAGACCGCATAACAACATACATTGTTCCCTTTGTCATCGGTATGTTACTTGCCCGAGATTCGATCGTCGGTATCCCATACCTAGTTCAATCTCGTTACCGGCAAGTCTCTTTACTCGTTCTGTAATACATCATCCCGCAACTAACTCATTAGTTGCAATGCTTGCAAGGCTTAAGTGATGTGCATTACCGAGAGGGCCCAGAGATACCTCTCCGACAATCGGAGTGACAAATCCTAATCTCGAAATACGCCAAACCAACATGTACCTTTGGAGACATCTGTAGAGCTCCTTTATAATCACCCAGTTACGTTGTGACGTTTGGTAGCACACAAAGTGTTCCTCTGGCAAACGGGAGTTGCATAATCTCATAGTCATAGGAACATGTATAAGTCATGAAGAAAGCAATAGCAACATACTAAACGATCGGGTGCTAAGCTAATGGAATGGGTCATGTCAATCAGATCATTCAACTAATGATGTGATCCCGTTAATCAAATAACAACTCTTTGTCCATGGTTAGGAAACATAACCATCTTTGATTAACGAGCTAGTCAAGTAGAGGCATAGTAGTGACACTCTGTTTGTCTATGTATTCACACATGTATTATGTTTCCGGTTAATACAATTCTAGCATGAATAATAAACTTTTATCATGATATAAGGAAATAAATAATAACTTTATTATTGCCTCTAGGGCATATTTCCTTCATTACCATCAATAGTATGTCATCCACATACAGTATGAGAAATGCTACAGAGCTCCCACTCACTTTTTTGTAAACGCAGGCTTCTCCATAAGTCTGCGTAAACCCAAACGATTTGATCATCTCATCAAAACGAATGTTCCAACTCCGAGATGCTTGCACCAGCCCATAGATTGAGCGTTGGAGCTTGCACACCTTGTCAACATTCTTAGGATCGACAAAACCTTCCGGCTGAATCATATACAATTCTTCCTTAAGGAAACCATTAAGGAATGTCGTTTTGACGTCCATTTGCCATATCTCTTGATCATAGAATGTGGCAATTTCTAACATGTTTCGGACGGACTTTAGCTTCGCTACGGGTGAGAAAGTCTCATCGTAGTCAACCCATTGAACTTGTCGGTAACCCTTAGCGATAAGCCGAGCTTTATAGATGGTCACATTACCATCCGCGTCTGTCTTCTTCTTAAAGATCCATTTATTTTCTATGGCTCGCCGATCAACGGGCAAGTTAGTCAAAGTCCATACTTCGTTTTCATACATGGATCCTATCTCGGATTTCAGGGCTTCCAGCCATTTGTCGGAATCTGGGCCCGCCATCGCTTCTTCATAGTTTGAAGGTTCACTATTGTCCAACAACATGATTTCCAGGACAGGGTTGCTGTACCACTCTGGTGCGGAATGCGTCCTTGTGGACCTTCGAAGTTCAGTAGCAACTTGATCTGAAGTTTCATGATCATCATCATTAACTTCCTCCCTAGTCGGTGCAGACACCTCAGGAACAATTTCTTGAGCTGCGCCACTCTCTGGTTAAAGAGGCAATAGTTCATCAAGTTCTACTTTCCTCCCACTTACTTCTTTCGAGAGAAACTCTTTCTCTAGAAAGGATCCATTCTTGGCAACAAATGTCTTGCCTTCGGATCTAAGATAGAAGGTATACCCAATAGTTTCTTTAGGGTATCCTATGAAGACGCATTTTTCTGATTTGGGTTCGAGCTTTTCAGGTTGAAGTTTCTTGACATAAGCATCGCATCCCCAAACTTTCAGAAACGACAACTTAGGTTTCTTGCCAAACCACAATTCATACGGTGTCGTCTCAACAGATTTCGACGGAGCCCTATTTAAAGTGAATGTGGCATTCTCTATAGCATAACCCCAAAATAATAGCGGTAGATCGGTAAGAGACATCATAGATCGTACCATATCCAATAGGGTGCAATTACAACGTTCGGACACACCATTACGCTGTGGTGTTCCAGGCGGCATGAGTTGTGAAACTATTCCACATTTCCTTAAGTGCGTGCCAAATTCGTGATTCTAATGTTCTCCCCCACGATCTGATCGTAAGAACTTGATTTTCCTGTCACGTTGATTCTCAACCTCACTCTGAAATTCCTTGAACTTTTCAAAGGTCTCAGACTTGTGTTTCATTAAGTAGACATACCCATATCTACTTAAGTCATCAGTGAGGGTGAGGACATAACGATAGCCACCGCGAGCCTCAACGCTCATTGGACCGCACACATCAGTATGTATGATTTCCAATAAGTTGGTTGCTCGCTCCATTGTTTCGGAGAACGGAGTCTTGGTCGTTTTACCCATGAGGCATGGTTCGCACGTGTCAAATGATTCATAATCAAGAGACTCCAAAAGTCCATCTGCATGGAGTTTCTTCATGCGTTTGACACCAATGTGACCAAGGCGGCAGTGCCACAAGTATGTGGGACTATCATTATCAACCTTACATCTTTTGGTATTCACACTATGAATGTGTGTAACATCACGTTAGAGATTAAACAAGAATAAACCATTGACCAGCGGGGCAGGACCATAAAACATGTCTCTCATATAAATAGAACAACCATTATTCTCAGATTTAAATGAGTAGCCATCTCGCATTAAACGAGATCCAGATACAATGTTCATGCTCAAAGCTGGTACTAAATAACAATTATTGAGGTGTAAAACTAATCCCGTAGGTAAATGCAGAGGTAGTGTGCCGAGGGCGATCACATCGACCTTGAAACCATTCCCGACGCGCATCGTCACCTCGTCCTTCGCCAGTCTCCGTTTATTCTGCAGTTCCTGTTTTGAGTTACAAATATGAGCAACTGCACCGGTATCAAATACCCAGGAGCTACTACGAGCGCTGGTAAGGTACACATCAATAACATGTATATCACATATACCTTTGGTATTGTCGGCCTTCTTTTCTGCTCAGTACTTGGGGGCAATTCCGCTTCCAGTGACCATTTCCCTTGCAATAAAAGCACTCAGTCTCAGGCTTGGGTCCATTCTTTGACTTCTTCCCGGCAGCTTGCTTACCGGGCGCGGCAACTCCCTTGCCGTTCTTCTTGAAGTTCTTTTTACCCTTGCCTTTCTTGAACTTAGTGGTTTTATTCACCATCAACACTTGATGTTCCTTTTTGATTTCCACCTCCGCCGATTTCAGCATTGAATATACCTTGGGAATGGTCTTTTCCATCCCTTGCATATTGAAGTTCATCACAAAGCTCTTGTAGCTAGGTGGGAGCAACTGAAGGATTCTGTCAACGACCGCATCATCCGGGAGATTAACTTCTAGCTGAGACAAGCGGTTATGCAGCCCAGACATTTTGAGTATGTGCTCGCTGACAGAACTGTTCTCCTCCATCTTACAACTGTAGAACTTGTCGGAGACTTCATATCTCTCGACCCGGGCGTGAGCTTGGAAAACCATTTTCAGCTCTTGGAACATCTCATATGCTCTATGTTGCTCAAAACGCTTTTGGAGCCCCGGTTTTAAGCTGTAAAGCATGCCGCACTGAACCAGGGAGTAATCATCACTACGTGTTTGCCAAGCGTTCATAATGTCTTGTTCTGCAGGGAAAACAGGTGCTTCACCTAGCGGTGCATCAAGGACATATGCTTTCCTGGCAGCTATGAGGATAATCCTCAGGTTACGGACCCAGTCCGTGTAGTTGCTGCCATCGTCTTTCAGCTTGGTTTTCTCTAGGAACGCGTTGAAGTTGAGGGCAACATTAGCGTGGGCCATTTGATCTACAAGACATATTGCAAAGATTTTAGACTAAGTTCATGATAATTAAGTTCATCTAATCAAATTATTCAATGAACTCCCACTCAGATAGACATCCCTCTAGTCATCTAAGTGATACATGATCCGATTCAACTAGGTCGTGTCCGATCATCACGTGAGACGGACTAGTCATCATCGGTGAACATCTTCATGTTGATCATATCTTCTATACGACTCATGTTCGACCTTTCGGTCTTCTGTGTTCGGAGGCCATGTCTGTACACGCTAGGCTCGTCAAGTCAACCTAAGTGTATTGCGTGTGTAAATCTGGCTTACACCCGTTGTATGTGGACGTTAGAACCTATCACACCCGATCATCACGTGGTGCTTCGGAACAATGGACCTTAGCAACGGTGCACAGTTAGGGGGAACACTTTCTTGAAATTATTGTGAGGGATCATCTTATTTACTACCGTCGTTCTAAGCAAATAAGAAGTAAAACATGATAAACATCACATGCAATCAAATAGTGACATGATATGGCCAATATCATTTGCTCCTTTTGATCTCCATCTTCGGGGCGCCATGATCGTCATCGTCACCGGCATGACACCATGATCTCCATCATCATGATCTCCATCATCGTGTCTTCATGAAGTTATCTCGTCATCTATTACTTCTACTACTATGGCTAATGGTTTAGCAATAAAGTAAAGTAATTACATGACGTTTATGTTGACACGCAGGTCATAAATAAATTAAGACAACTCCTATGGCTCCTGCCGGTTGTCATACTCATCGACATGCAAGTCGTGATTCCTATTACAAGAACATGATCAATCTCATACATCAAAAATATCATTCATCACAACCTTTTGGCCATATCACGTCACATGGCATATGCTGCAAAAACAAGTTAGACGTCCTCTAATTGTTGTTGCAAGTTTTTACGTGGCTGCTATTGGTTTCTAGCAAGAACGTTTCTTACCTACGCCAAAACCACAACGTGATATGCCAATTTCTATTTACCATTCATAAGGACCCTTTTCATCGAATCCGATCCGACTAAAGTGGGAGAGACAGACACCCGCTAGCCACCTTATGCAACTAGTGCATGTCAGTCGGTGGAACCAGTCTCACGTAAGCGTACGTGTAAGGTCGGTCCGGGCCGCTTCATCCCACGATGCCGCCGAATCAAGATAATACTAGTAACGACAAGTAAATTGACAAAATCAACGCCCACAACAACTTGTGTTCTACTCGTGCATAGAAACTACGCATAGACCTAGCTCATGATGCCACTGTTGGAGAACGTAGCAGAATTTTAAAATTTTCTACACATCACCGAGATCAATCTATGGAGTCATCTAGAAACGAGGGGGGGAGTGCATCTACATACCCTTGTAGATCGCGAGCGGAAGCATTGAAGAGAACGCAGTTGATGGAGTCGTACTCGTCGTGATCCAAATCACCGATGACCGAGCGCCAAACGGACGGCACCTCCGCGTTCAACACACATACGATTGGGAAGATGTCTCCTTCTTGATCCAGCAAGGGGAGGAGAGGTTGATGGAGATCCAGCAGCACGACGGCGTGGTGGTGGAAGCAGCGGTGATCTCGGCAGGGCTTCGCCAAGCTCCAACGAGAGAGAGAGGTGTTACGAGGGGAGAGGGAGGGGCCAGGAACTTGGTACGGCTGCCCTCCCTCCCCCCACTATATATAGGGCCCCTAAGGGGGGTGGGCGCCAGCCCTAGGAGATGGGATCTCCAAGGGGGGCGGCGGCCACGGGGGGGGGGGGGGGGGGCTTGCCCCCCAAGCCAAGTGGGGCGCCCCCCACCCCTAGGGTTTCCAACCCTAGGCGCAGGGGGAGGCCCATGGGGGGCACACCAGCCCACCAGGGGCTGGTTCCCCTCCCACTTCAGCCCATGGGGCCCTCCGGGATAGGTGGCCCCACCCGGTGGACCCCCGGGACCCTTCCAGTGGTCCCGGTACAATACCGATTACCCCCAAAACTTTCCCGATGGCCGAAACTGGACTTCCTATATATAAATCTTCACCTCCGGACCATTCCGGAACTCCTTGTGACGTTCGAGATCTCATCCGGGACTCTGAACAACTTTCGGGTTACCGCATACTAATATCTCTACAACCCTAGCGTCACCGAACCTTAAGTGTGTAGACCCTACGGGTTCGGGAAACACGTAGACATGACCGAGACGACTCTCCGGTCAATAACCAACAGCGGGATCTGGATACCCATGTTGGCTCCCACATGTTCCACGATGATCTCATTGGATGAACCACGATGTCGAGGATTCAATCAATCCCGTATACAATTCCCTTTGTCAATCGGTACGTTACTTGCCCGAGATTCGATCGTCGGTATCCCAATACCTCGTTCAATCTCGTTATCGGCAAGTCACTTTACTCGTACCGTAATGCATGATCCCGTGACCAAACACTTGGTCACATTGAGCTCATTATGATGATGCATTACCGAGTGGGCCCAGAGATACCTCTCCGTCATACGGAGTGACAAATTCCAGTCTCGATCCGTGTCAACCCAACAGATACTTTCAGGGATACCTGTAGTATACCTTTATAGTGACCCAGTTACGTTGTGACGTTTGGTACACCCAAAGCACTCCTACGGCATCCGGGAGTTACACGATCTCATGGTCTAAGGAAATGATACTTGACACTGGAAAAGCTCTAGCAAACGAACTACACGATCTTGTGCTATGCTTAGGATTGGGTCTTGTCCATCACATCATTCTCCTAATGATGTGATCCCGTTATCAATGACATCCAATGTCCATAGTCAGGAAACTGTGACTATCTATTGATCAACGAGCTAGTTAACTAGAGGCTTACTAGGGACATGTTATGGTCTATGTATTCACACATGTATTATGATTTCCGGATAACACAATTATAGCATGAACAATAGACAATTATCATGAACAAGGAAATATAATAATAATCATTTTATTATTGCCTCTAGGGCATATTTCCAACATCCGGATCCTCTGCAGCAGGCGATCCTGGCTGCATAAAATCAAGGTTATTTTCATCGATTTCTTCACTGATTTCTTGACCTGTTGCGTGCACAGTTTCAGCAGAATTATCAAGAGTATTAGATATAGATATAGGGCCTGCAGCTGCGTCCACTCCTTGGAGAAAATTAGGTGGCAGAAGATGTGGTGGTAAAAGAACAAGTTCTTTCCAAAGTTGCGCACCGGCATTGGAATGAAGTTTGGCGAAGGGAAAAACTTGTTCGTGGAAAACAACATCGCGAGAGATATAGTCACGCCCGGAAGAGATATCAAGGCATTTGTACCCCTTGTGAAGACTACTATAACCCAAAAAAGCACATTGCTTGGAGCGAAGTTCGAGCTTGTGCTTGTTGAAAGGACGTAAGTTGGGCCACACGGCGCACCCAATAATACGAAGGAAGGTGTAGTCTGGTTTGGTTCCAAAGAGACGTTCAAGAGGGGTTTGGTTCTTAATAACACGACTAGGAACGCGATTGATAAGGTAGACAGCTGTGAGGAACGCTTCATCCCAAAACTTTAGTGGCATAAATGCATGAGCCAAAGAGCGAGAGACCAACTTCCACGATGTGTCTGTGTTTTCTTTCTGCAGCTCCATTCTGTTGATGGGCATGAGGACACGAGACATGGTGAGTAATGCCAATGCGCTCAAAAAAAGGGTTGGGCTTTTGGTATTCACCTCCCCAGTCTGTTTGCATAGCGAGAATTTTACGATTAAAAAGGCGTTCAACATGAGCTTGGAAGGAGTGGAATTTCTCAAACACATCAGATTTATTTTGAGCAAATAGATCCAACTAAACTTGCTGAAATCATCAATAAAACTGACGTAGTAGTTTTGTCTGCCTACAGAGACGGGTCCAGGACCCCAAACATCTGAATAAATGAGCTCTAAAGGAGCTTTGGACTCACTACTTGGTACTTGCGAACCGTGCCTCATGGGCAAGATGACTAAAACGCCGTTCTCCGGTACTATGGAGAGGGCAACAGATTTGTTGGAAATCATACATACAGATGTATGTGGTCCGATGAATATTGAGGCTCGTGGCGGATATCGTTATTTTCTCACCTTCACAGATGACTTAAGCAGATATGGGTATATCTACTTAATGAAACATAAGTCTGAAACGTTTGAAAAGTTCAAAGAATTTCAGAGTGAAGTTGAAAATCATCGTAACAAGAAAATAAAGTTCCTATGATCTGATCGTGGAGGAGAATATTTGAGTTACGAGTTTGGTGTACATTTGAAACAATGCGGAATAGTTTCGCAACTCACGCCACCCGGAACACCACAACGTAATGGTGTGTCCGAACGCCGTAATCGTACTTTACTAGATATGGTGCGATCTATGATGTCTCTTACTGATTTACCACTATCGTTTTGGGGTTATGCTTTGGAGACGGCCGCATTCACGTTAAATAGGGCACCATCAAAATCCATCGAGACGACGCCTTATGAACTATGGTTTGGCAAGAAACCAAAGTTGTCGTTTCTGAAAATTTGGGGCTGCGATGCTTATGTGAAAAAGCTTCAACCTGATAAGCTCGAACCCAAATTGGAGAAATGTGTCTTCATAGGATATCCAAAGGAGACTATTGGATACACCTTCTATCACAGTTCCGAAGGCAAGACTTTTGTTGCTAAGTTCGGAAACTTTCTGGAGAAGGAGTTTCTCTCGAAAGAAGTGAGTGGGAGGAAAGTAGAACTTGACGAGGTAACTGCACCTGCTCCCTTATTGGAAAGTAGTGCATCAAAGAAAACTGTTTCTGTGACACCTACACCAATTAGTGAGGAAGCTAATGATAATGATCATGAAACTTCAGAACAAGATACTACTGAACCTCGTAGATCAACCAGAGTGAGATCTGCACCAGAGTGGTATGGTAATCCTGTTCTGGAAGTCATGCTACTAGATCATGATGAACCTACGAACTATGAAGAAGCGATGGTGAGCCCAGATTCCGCAAAATGGCTTGAAGCCATGAAATCTGAGATGGGATCCATGTATGAGAACAAAGTATGGACTTTGGTTGACTTGCCCAATGATCGGCAAGCAATTGAGAATAAATGGATCTTCAAGAAGAAGACTGACGCCGACGGTAATATTACTGTCTACAAAGCTCGACTTGTCGCAAAAGGGTTTCGGCAAGTTCAAGGGATTGACTACGATGAGACCTTCTCACCCGTAGCGATGCTTAAGTCTGTCCGAATCATGTTAGCGATTGCCGCATTTTATGATTATGAAATTTGGCAAATGGATGTCAAAACTGCATTCCTGAATGGATTTCTGGAAGAAGAGTTGTATATGATGCAACCGGAAGGTTTTGTCAATCCAAAGGGAGCTAACAAAGTGTGCAAGCTCCAGCGATCCATTTATGGACTGGTGCAAGCCTCTCGGAGTTGGAATAAACGCTTTGATAGTGTGATCAAAGCGTTTGGTTTTATACAGACTTTTGGAGAAGCCTGTATTTACAAGAAAGTGAGTGGGAGCTCTATAGCATTTCTGATATTATATGTGGATGACATATTACTGATTGGAAATGATATAGAATTTCTGGATAGCATAAAGGGATACTTGAATAAGAGTTTTCAATGGAAGACCTCGGTGAAGCTGCTTACATATTAGGCATAAAGATCTATAGAGATAGATCAAGACGTTTAATTGGACTTTCACAAAGCACATACCTTGACAAGATTTTGAAGAAGTTCAAAATGGATCAAGCAAAGAAAGGGTTCTTGCCTGTGTTACAAGGTGTGAAGTTGAGTCAGACTCAATGCCCGACCACTGCAGAAGATAGAGAGAAAATGAAAGATGTTCCCTATGCTTCAGCCATAGGCTCTATCATGTATGCAATGCTGTGTACCAGACCTGATGTGTGCCTTGCTATAAGTCTAGCAGGGAGGTACCAAAGTAATCCAGGAGTGGATCACTGGACAGCGGTCAAGAACATCCTGAAGTACCTGAAAAGGACTAAGGATATGTTTCTCGTATATGGAGGTGAAAAAGAGCTAATCGTAAACGGTTACGTTGATGCAAGCTTTGACACTGATCCGGACGATTCTAAGTAGCAAACCGGATACATGTTTACATTAAACGGTGGAGCTGTCAGTTGGTGCAGTTCTAAACAGAGCGTCGTGGCGGGATCTACGTGTGAAGCGGAATACATAGCTGCTTCGGAAGCAGCGAATGAAGGAGTCTGGATGAAGGAGTTCATATCTGATCTAGGTGTCATACCTAGTGCATCGGGTCCAATGAAAATCTTTTGTGACAATACTGGTGCAATTGCCTTGGCGAAGGAATCCAGATTTCACAAGAGAACCAAGCACATCAAGAGACGCTTCAATTCCATCCGAGATCTAGTCCAGGTGGGAGACATAGAGATTTGCAAGATACATACGGATCTGAATGTTGCAGACCCGTTGACTAAGCCTCTCCCATGAGCAAAACATGATCAGCACCAAGGCTCCATGGGTGTTAGAATCATTACTGTGTAATCTAGATTATTGACTCTAGTGCAAGTGGGAGACTGACGGAAATATGCCCTAGAGGCAATAATAAAGTTATTATTTATTTCCTTATATCATGATAAAAGTTTATTATTCATGCTAGAATTGTATTAACCGGAAACATAATACATGTGTGAATACATAGACAAACAGAGTGTCACTACTATGCCTCTACTTGACTAGCTCGTTAATCAAAGATGGTTATGTTTCCTAACCATGGACAAAGAGTTGTTATTTGATTAACGGGATCACATCATTAGTTGAATGATCTGATTGACATGACCCATTCCATTAGCTTAGCACCCGATCGTTTAGTATGTTGCTATTGCTTTCTTCATGACTTATACATGTTCCTATGACTATGAGATTATGCAACTCCCGTTTGCTAGAGGAACATTTTGTGTGCTACCAAACGTCACAACGTAACTGGGTGATTATAAAGGAGCTCTACAGGTGTCTCCAAAGGTACATGTTGGGTTGGCGTATTTCGAGATTAGGATTTGTCACTCCGATTGTCGGAGAGGTATCTCTGGGCCCTCTCGGTAATGCACATCACTTAAGCCTTGCAAGCATTGCAACTAATGAGTTAGTTGCGGGATGATGTATTATAGAACGAGTAAAGAGACTTGCCGGTAACGAGATTGAACTAGGTATGGGATACCGACGATGGAATCTCGAGCAAGTAACATACCGATGACAAAGGGAACAACGTATGTTGTTATGCGGTCTGACTGATAAAAGATCTTCGTAGAATATGTAGGAGCCAATATGAGCATCCAGGTTCCGCTATTGGTTATTGACCGGAGACGTGTCTCGGTCATGTCTACATTGTTCTCGAACCCGTAGGGTCCGCACGCTTAAGGTTACGATGACAGTTATATTATGAGTTTATGCATTTTGATGTATCGAAGGTTGTTCGGAGTCCCGGATGTGATCATGGACATGACGAGGAGTCTCGAAATGGTCGAGACATAAAGATTGATATATTGGAAGCCTATGTTTGGATATGGGAAGTGTTCCGGGTGAAATCGGGATTTTACCGGAGTACCGGAAGGTTACCGGAACCCCCCGGGAGGTATATGGGCCTTAGTGGGCCTTAGTGGAAGAGAGGAGAGGTGGCCAGAGATGGGCCGCGCGCTCCTCCCCCCCTTGGTCCGAATTGGACAAGGAGAGGGGGCCGGCCCCCCTTCCTCCTCTCTCTCCTCTTTCCCCCCTCCACGAATCCTATTCCAACTAGGAAAGGGGGGGAGTCCTACTCCCAGAGGGAGTAGGACTCCTCCTGGCGCGCCTCTCCTGGCCGGCCGGCCCCCCTCCCTTGAACCTTTATATACGGAGGCAGGGGCACCCCCTAGAGACACAAGTTGATCCACGTGATCATATTCTTAGCCGTGTGCGGTGCCCCCTTCCACCATAGTCCTCGATAATATTGTAGCGGTGCTTAGGCGAAGCCTTGCGACAGTAGTACATCAAGATCGTCACCACGCCGTCGTGCTGACGGAACTCTTCCCCGACACTTTGCTGGATCGGAGTCCGGGGATCGTCATCGAGCTGAACGTGTGCTAGAACTCGGAGGTGCCGTAGTTTCGGTGCTTGATCGGTCGGGCTGTGAAGACGTATGACTACATCAACCAAGTTAATGCTTCCGTTGTCGATCTACAAGGGTACATAGATCACACTCTCCCCCTCTCGTTGCTATGCATCACCATGATCTTGCGTGTGCGTAGGAAATTTTTTGAAATTACTATGAAACCCAACAGGGAAATGATATAGAATTCTTGGAAAGCATAAAGGCCTACTTGAACAAGTGTTTTTCAATGAAGGACCTTGGAGAAGCTGCTTATATATTAGGCATCAAGATCTATAGAGATAGATCGAGACGCCTCATTGGTCTTTCACAAAGTACATACCTTGACAAGATATTGAAGAAGTCCAATATGGATCAGTCCAAGAAGGGGTTCTTGCCTGTATTGCAAGGTGTGAGATTGAGCACAGCTCAATGCCCGTCCACGGCAGAAGATAGAGAAAAGATGAGTGTCGTCCCCTATGCCTCGGCCATAGGGTCTATCATGTATGCCATGCTCTGTACCAGACCTGATATAAACCTTGCCGTAAGTTTGGTAGGAAGGTACCAAAGTAATCCCGGCATGAAACACTGGACAGCGGTCAAGAATATCCTGAAGTACTTGAAAAGGACTAAGGATATGTTTCTCGTCTATGGAGGTGACGAAGAGCTCGTCGTAAAGGGTTACGTCGATGCTAGCTTCGACACAGATCTGGATGACTCTAAGTCACAAACCGGATACGTGTATAGTTTGAATGGTGGGGCAGTCAGCTGGTGCAGTTGCAAGCAAAGCGTCGTGGCAGGATCTACATGTGAAGCGGAGTACATGGCAGCCTCGGAGGCAGCACAAGAAGCAATCAGGGTGAAGGAGTTCATTACCGACCTAGGAGTTATTCCCAATGCGTCGGGCCCAATGACTCTCGTCTGTGACAACACTGGAGCTATTGCCCTTGCCAAGGAGCCCAGGTTTCACAGGAAGACGAGGCATATCAAGCGTCGCTTCAACTCCATTCGTGAAAATATTCAAAATGGAGACATAGATATTTGCAAAGTGCATACGGACCTGAATGTCGTAGATCCGTTGACTAAACCTCTTCCTCGAGCAAAACATGATCAACACCAGAACTCTATGGGTGTTTGATTCATCACAATGTAACTAGATTATTGACTCTAGTGCAAGTGGGAGACTGTTGGAAATATGCCCTAGTGGCAATAATAAAATGATTATTATTATATTTCCTTGTTCATGATAATTGTCTATTGTTCATGCTATAATTGTGTTATCCAGAAATCATAATACATGTGTGAATACATAGACCATAACATGTCCCTAGTAAGCCTCTAGTTAACTAGCTGGTTGATCAATAGATAGTCACGGTTTCCTGACTATGGACATTGGATGTCGTTCATAACGGGATCACATCATTAGGAGAATGATGTGATGGACAAGACCCAATCCTAAGCATAGCACAAGATCGTGTAGTTCGTTTGCTAGAGATTTTCCAGTGTCAAGTATCATTTCCTTAGACCATGAGATCGTGTACCTCCCGGATGAAGTAGGAGTGCTTTGGGTGTACCAAACATCACAACGTAACTGGGTCACTATAAAGGTATACTACAAGTATCCCCGAAAGTATCTGTTGGGTTAACACGGATCGAGACTGGAATTTGTCACTCTGTATGACGGAGAGGTATCTCTGGGCCCACTCGGTAATGCATCATCATAATGAGCTCAATGTGACCAAGTGTTTGGTCACGGGATCATGCATTACGGTACGAGTAAAGTGACTTGCCGATAACGAGATTGAACGAGGTATTGGAATACCGACGATCGAATCTCGGGCAAGTAACGTACCGATTGACAAAGGGAATTGTATACGGGATTGATTGAATCCTCGACATCATGGTTCATCCAATGAGATCATCGTGGAACATGTCGGAGCCAACATGGGTATCCAGATCCCGCTGTTGGTTATCGATCGGAGAGTCGTCTCGATCATGTCTACGTGTTTCCCGAACCCGTAGGGTCTACACACTTAAGGTTCGGTGACGCTAGGGTTGTAGAGATATTAGTATGCGGTAACCCGAAAGTTGTTCAGAGTCCCGGATGAGATCTCGGACGTCACAAGGAGTTCCGGAATGGTCCGGAGGTGAAGATTTATATATAGGAAGTCCAGTTTCGGCCATCGGGAAAGTTTCAGGGGTAATCGGTATTGTACCGGGACCACCGGAAGGGTCCTGGGGGTCCATCGGGTGGGGCCACCTATCCCGGAGGGCCCCATGGGCTGAAGTGGGAGGGGAACCAGCCCCTGGTGGGCTGGTGCGCCCCCCATGGGCCTCCCCCTGCGCCTAGGATTGGAAACCCTAGGGGTGGGGGCGCGCCAGTTGGCTTGGGGGGCAAGTCCCCCTCCCCCTTGGCCACTGCCCCCCCCTTGGAGATCCCATCTCCTAGGGACGGCGCCCCCCCTAGGGGCCCTATATATAGTGGGGGGGAGGGAGGGCAGCCGCACCAAGTCCCTGGCCCCTCCCTCTCCCCTCGTAACACCTCTCTCTGTCTCGTTGGAGCTTGGCGAAGCCCTGCCGAGATCACCGCTGCTTCCACCACAACGCCGTCGTGCTGCTGGATCTCCAACAACCTCTCCTCCCCTTGCTGGATCAAGAAGGAGGAGACGTCTTCTCAACCGTACATGTGTGTTGAACACGGAGGTGTCGTCCGTTTGGCGCTCGGTCATTGGTGATTTGGATCACGACGAGTACGACTCCATCGACCCCGTTCTCTTGAACGCTTCCGCTCGCGATCTACAAGGGTATGTAGATGCACTTCCCTCTCCCTCGTTGCTAGATGGCTCCATAGATTGATCTTGGTGATGCGTATAAAATTTTAAAATTCTTCTACGTTCTCCAACATCGGACGCAGCTCCCGGAGTGGATTTGGGCGGGATAATCTCCTCGGGATTGCTCCCTAACGCAACAGCAGCGCCATCTACTCCGGGATCCGCGTTGCCAGACGCGTCAGGCGGGCGGCCAGGCGGGCCCCCTAGCACGCTGTCCCCTGGTCGGCTGTCGTCCGCGTCCGGGCCAGGCGGGCCAACCCCACGCGCGTCTGCTCCAGGCGGGCCAGCCCCACGTGCCTCTGGTCGGCCAGGCAGGCCACCCCCTCATGTTGCGACTCCATGATATCCACGTGGCGGCTCGGGTGCGGACTCGGAAGCCTCTCTGCCGCCGCAATCTCCAGGGCCCAGCCAGGATCTGTCACCTGGCGGTTCGCCACGGGCGGCCGCGCCGCATCTCGCTGACCCGTCCCATGTATCTGCCTCGGGACCGGCTGCGGTCGGCTCGGGTTCTTCTGTGGCTGTAGCTGATTCTGCCAATTCTGCTTCACAAAACCGGCTGCAAATTCAATCCGCTCAACCTGCTCCGCCTCCTCCTGTGCGCTTGCACACCAGGTCACAAAGTGGTATTGTCAAACCTAAAGTTTATAAGGATGGTTGTGTTCGTTGGGGTTCTTTTTGTGCTGCAGGTGAACCAACAAATGTACGTGAAGCACTTGGTGATCCCAAGTGGAAAAAGGCCATGGATGAGGAATACTTGGCACTAATGGACAACAAAACCTGGCGTTTGGTTCCACAAGTTAGGGGTAGCAATGTCATTGACTGTAAATGGGTGTATAAAATCAAGAGGAGATCTGATGGCACCATTGACAGGTACAAGGCTCGTTTGGTTGCCAAAGGTTTCAAGCAAAGGTATGGAATTGACTATGAGGACACTTTCAGTCCTGTAGTAAAGGCCGCCACCATCCGCTTAATTCTCTCAGTTGCAGTCTCTCGAAACTGGTGCATTCGACAACTAAATGTCAAGAACACGTTTTTGCATGGTGTTCTGGAAGAGGAAGTTTTTATGAGGCAACCTCCTGGGTATGAAAGTTCAACCTCACCGCATTATGTTTGTAAGCTTGACAAAGCTCTATATGGTTTGAAACAAACACCCCGAGCTTGGTACTCTCGGTTATATTCCAAGCTACAGTCTCTTGGTTTTGTTGCATCAAAAGGAGATACCTCGCTGTTCTTCTATCGTCGGCATGGCATTATCATCTTCATGCTTATTTATGTTGATGATATTGTTGTTACCAGCTCTTCTCCTACAGCAGTTGAGTCTCTTCTTAAGGACCTGCGTATGGATTTTGCACTCAAAGATTTAGGGCCTCTACATTTTTTTTCTTGGCATTAAGGTGAAACCGGTTGCAAGTGGTATTTTTTCATCATAGGAAAAATATGTCCAAGAAATTCTTCAACGCATTGGGATGAAAGGTTGCAAACCTTCTTCTACATCTCTGGCCCTCTCTGAGAAACTGTCTCTTCATGATGGAGAACTACTTGCACCAGATGACTCCACTCGGTACAGGAGTGTGGTAGGAGCACTACAGTATCTTACCTTGACTCGGCCAGATATTTCCTATGCAGTTAATAAGGTCCGTCAGTTCTTGCATGCTCCCACTTCTGTTCATTGGACTGGAGTTAAGAGGATCCTCCGGTACCTTCAAGAGACACCAGGGCTTGGACTCAAACTTTGCAAATCTGAATCCATGCTTGTCAGTGCCTTTTCTGATGCTGATTGGGCAGGCTGCCCTGATGACAGACGATCCACGGGAGGATTTGCAGTCTTTCTTGGAAGCAACTTAGTGTCATGGTGTGCTCGCAAGCAAGCTACTGTTTCCAGGTCCAGCATGGAGGCTGAGTATAAAGCCTTAGCTCATGCAACTGCTGAAGTTATTTGGGTGCAGAATATGTTGACAGAATTGGGTCTTCATCACCCGCGGGCTGCATCACTTTGGTGTGATAATGTTGGTGCCACGTATTTGACCGCTAATCCTATTTTTCATGCTCGAACAAAGCATATCGAGATCGACTAACACTTTGTTCGCGAACAGGTAGCAAATAAACTACTCAATGTTCGGTTTGTGCCTACAGGTGATCAGGTTGCAGATGGGTTTACTAAACCCTTGTCTTTGAGGCAGCTAGAAGCTTTTCGACACAATCTTAACTTAGATAAGTTATGATTGAGGGATAGTGTTAAGCATTGTATTCTACGGTGATGTATAAACTGTATGTAGACGTGCGTGCGTGCGTGTTATGTGTAACCGAGGGATAAGGATCGGTGGGGCTGTTGAGATTGCATAGCCTAGTTTCTTGTAGATCAATCCACGCCCTAACCACCTAACCTCTTTATAATCTTTGCCTCTATATAACATGTACGCGTCCCTGCTTAATTGCATACGCTTTAGCCTCAATTCTCACACTCGCGACGCCCTGCGCCCCTGCCCTGCATCCACCCCACCGGAGCGCCACCTGGGCCGTAAAGTGGAAACGGTTGCAGGCCAAAGTTGTCTCCCTTTGCCACTAAGACTTGAATCTTTAACCATCGGAATACCCGGTACTCTACCTCTGAGCCGTCGTCGTGACCCAGCTGCCCCAATCCCACCGGGTGCCGCCACCAGCGACCCCTACCCCAACCACGCGTCAGATCCATACGCCGGCGCTCCTCCAAGGCTATTCGCCAGCGTCAGGTGCCCCTCTTCCCGGCTTCCACTAGTGCCCCCGAACTGGTCGACACTCGGGCGTGACCAGCAACTGTGCAGCACAAGCCATGGTGCTGCTCTTTTCTCTCTCCCAGTTTGGATGCGTAAACTGCAGGCTGGTTTCCTGTTGCTGTTTCTGCGCCTCCTCCCGTGTGCGTGAGCTACTGACTAGCCTGGTACTGCTCTATCCCCTTGTACTCATTACTGAATGGAAACCAGCAACAGCCCGTGCAAGGTGCATGCCAGTGTGTTGTTGAGATTAGTTAAGGCGGCATGCCTTTCTGAGATTTCAGGTTAGAGAAGCAAGGTAAATGCAACTCACGTAACTGAGAAAAGTGACATGAGTGCTCACAAGATGTCTCCATTTAGTCCTCAAAAGTGGAAGAAATGTCTTGTTGTTTCGATCTCCCTCTGTTTCTAAATTACTGAGTTTTTGTTCTGCATTCTTCAGTCCTTGACGCAATGAACTGAACCTACAGGAAGCTTACGGTTGTGGTAGTTCCTAGCACAAAAAGGTGCTTGTGTTGAGGCCTATGAAAGAATAATGTACATGTGGTGACTAATAGCATGAAGACGACGACGGCAAATTGGATCTGATGAATGGGTTGGTATTCTAAACGATCGAGACATCAATTGACAGGGTCTCTACCTCCAAAAGTACAATGCAGAAAGAAGTTGTGTCTGCATGTCCAGTATAGTTATACGTATTTAGTACTCGCTCCACTAGCCAGTCTCGAGTTATGTGGAATGGGCTCATCAAGCACACAGCTTTTGTGGTTCAGTGATCACAATTGTGCAGAGCCAAAAAAGAATTCCAAATTTTCAATAAGAAATATGATACGAGGAAGAAAGCATTTGATCACTACATGTGGTCTGCACTACAGCTGCAGTTCCATTTGGATGTGCAGTGCATCTTGCAACGAATCAGTTAGTCAACTGTTCTGCTCAACTAATCGCCTGCACCGCATGCAACTTGAGGTAACACTGATTGGCTGGCTGATTGCACACAATTGGATCATCTGATGTCACAAACATCCACCATGAGACTAGCGAATTATGAGCACAGGGATGTGCAATGCATCTTTGCAGTCAGTCACACTTGTTAGCTGGACCGCGTGCAGCTTGAGGTTACACTGATTGCACATGTGTGTCAGTGTGTGCGTTTTCTTAATGATGTGTGCACCTTTTATCTCTTCGAAATGATGTATAGACAGATGTATCATGTTGAACAGAAGACAAGAGGCCATATTGTTGAGAACTGAGAAGTCTGTTGAGTTGCGTCGAGTTGAGACTTGAGAGGCACTAGAAGCACGGAAACACTCAAATCGCATTCCGATTTTCCTTTGGTGGTACAATAATAGTACAATCATTCAGTCATGTTTTTTTTGCGAATAAGACTTGCATTACTCAAAACAAAGTGTTACATTCTCGTTCTATTAGTTCCATGATCTCATCTGGTCTAGATCCTAGCCAAACTATGGTTCGGCGATGCATCCTACCAAAATTTGCCAAGGCGTGACTAAAATTATTACAGGTTCGACGAGTATGAGTAATGCAAGAATTCCTCTCTCCCAAAGCAGTAATGATATCTCTAACAATGAATACATATTTAGATTTGTTTACTCCTCCTCCTTTAATCATCTTGACAGCCTCCAAACAATCCGATTCCACATCTATGGGCAAGTTACTCCATTGCAACGCAAGCAAAATTCCTTCCTTCAGAGCTAGAAGTTCAGCTTCCAATATGTCATCGCAAGAGTGAATGCATCGATAGGAACTAAATATGACAGTCCCCTCATGGTCTCTAAGCACCATTCCTGCACCTGCCACATCACTTAGGACAGAAGCATCTGTGTTAAGATTTACTCTACCAACAGTAGGTTTAGTCCATTTACTCCCATGCATATATCTCTGCTCATGTGGATTTTGTCTTAGAACAAGGACATATTCGACAGGAGCTTTCCCTTTGATTGGGTCGCCGATTGTTCAGATTGCAGCACCAAAAGCGAGGACAAATAGCTGCTCAAAAAACGTACTGAGATTTCAACAAGGGGTGGCTTCTTTGAATGCACCATCTCATTGTGTAAGAACCAAATTCTCCAAAAAAAAGCAGGGAAAATAGCTCCCATGCGACGTCGTTGGTGTGAATTGTCTCTCATGCGAAGTCGTTGGCTGTAATAGCTCTCATGCGACATCTGCGTTGGAAAAAATAGCTCCCATGCGACACACCATTTACGCGGCTAGTTGGTTGTTAGTTAGGCTGAGGTTTGGTTAGGACACTGGGGGTTATGTGCTCTGATTGGTGGGGTCCACCTATGGCCACGTAGTCAAGAGTCAACCGTCCATGACTCGATCGGTGACTGTGTGACCGTGCTCGACTCGCCCGTGCTGGACTGGGCGAGCGGCACCGCCGTAAGCATCTTCTCCGGCAGCGGTTTCTTCTCCGCGGTGGTGGAGCGCATTTCTCGGTAGCGGCAGAGCTATTGCGAGGTGAGCCCGAAACCCTAGTCCCACTCCCCAGAATTTTGGGGGATCTGTGGCCTCATGCTGCCCTCTGTTTCTTGGCGATTTAGAATCGGGCTCCATTGGATCCGGGGGTTGTTTCTTCTCCGCGGCCCGGTGGTGGAGCGCCTTTCTTTGCAGCGGCTATTGTGAGTGAGTATTTTCCAAACACTACTCCCATTCCACTGAATTTTGGATAAATCTGTGGCCTCATGCTGCCCCTGTTTCTTGGCGTTTTAGAATCTCGATTGGATAGGAGATGGAGCGAGGGCTGGATGAGATGGAGCGAGGAGACAGTGCTTCAAATCGGTAATGCCACCCTCTTTTCTTGGCGATTTAGAATCGAACTCGATTTGGTAGTGACTGCCGCCGCTGCCTGCCATTGACAAAACAGGGGAGGTTCGGGTTCTGCCACCACATTCGCAATTATATTGGAATTTTTTCCCTGTAAAGCCAAGCTCAGTGATGGCAGTGTCCAAGACATTGATAGAGATACCACCATGAGGTTGGATGTCGAATTTGCAGATGTTGATCCCCAGGAATTGGAGAGCATGAAGGAGAAGGCCGTGGGAAATTTGGTGGAGAGAATTGGGGAGAGTATTGTTTGGGGTCCAGAACAAGAGGTATCTCTGCAACGTTTCGATAACTATAATGGTGAATATGTGAGAATTAAAGATGGAGAACCCATGCTTGCTGAAATTGATCAGCAAGAAGGGTGGGCAAGCAAACAAGTAACATTTTATGCAGAGCTAATTGATCTGCAAACTCATTCCAGAGTTGGTTATGTGCCATCAAAGATGGCTGCACAGATGGAAGATGATGAGTGGGTTTCACAAAAGAAGATGTTGGCATTGTTGACTGAACCGACTATAGTAGCTGAAGATACAGGGATTGATGCAGATGGAGAGGAGGGAACCCATGGTGCTAGGAAGATTGTTGTTGACTGGAATGTAGTAGAGTTGAATGAAAAAACAGATTTGGTCATTACACCAATATCTGACATTGATATGGCCGAAATGTTTGGCATTCAAGTTGATGACAAAGATAAGGAGAAGGATGACAGTTCTTTGTCTGCTGAAGGTAACACAGGCCCTAGAAATGCAAATGAGGATGAAGAACAGCTGATGAGAGAGGCTGCAGATGATGTGGATGATGCAGATGATAATGAGCTGGTTTGTTTGGATGACAAAGAGAACCTAGTTATTGAGGTGGGAAAGTTGTGGCCAAGCATGAAGGAGTTTAGGATGTCTTTCAGGACCTATGCAGTGAAAAAAGAGTTTGATGCCAAGACTATGTGGACTGATCGAAAGAAATTTTATGCTCGGTGCAAAGGTTATGATGGTGGTGGCAATCCTTGCAAATGGTACTTGTCTGCCAGACTACAACCTGATGGAAGTACAGTAAGGGTAAATCAAATACCACACCAGCATACACGTATGACCACTTCACAGAGAGTTTCAAAGATGACATCACAGCTTTGGGTTACAGAGAAGATTACTCCTATTTTAGCCAAGACTCCAAACACTACTGCAAAGAGGCTTAAAGTTGACTTGGAGAAGCTGTACCCCATCCAGCTGCAATATACCACAGTGTGGAAAGCAAAACAAAGGGCCATGAAATCATTGTATGGTGACTGGGCAAATACATTTAGGATGTTGTATAGTTTTAAAGCAGAGGTGGAGAAGAGGTCACCTGGGAGTGTGGTGGAGATAGATACAGAGGTAACAGAGGATGGCAAGGTTTTATTCAGCAAGTTTTTTATGTGTTTGAAGCCTTGCATAGATGGATTCAAAGCAGGTTGTCGTCCATATTTGAGCATAGACTCATCTTTTTTGACTGGAAAGTGGAATGGTCAGTTGGCTGCATGCAATGCTCTAGATGGACACAACTAGATGTTCCCAATTGCAATAGGAATGTTTCTATCAGAGACAGAGGCATCAAGGATATGGTTCATGATGCAACTGAAAAGATGCATAGGGCCAGTTTCTCCTTTGGCCATCCACACAGATGCATGTAAAGGATTGGAAAATGCAGTAAAAAATGTTTTCCCCCATGCTGAGCAGAGGGAGTGCTTTGGACATATGTGGATGAATCTGATAAAAAAAATTCAGAGGAGATGAATTTGGGCGCATGTGGCCACCAGCAAGATCCTACACCAGACAGACACATTCCTATCACCTTGGTAAGATATTGGCATCATGTAGTGATAATGAATTTGCTTCATGGTTGAACACCCACCATTCTCTGTCGTGGTATAGATCAGGTTTTAATACTACCATAAAATGTGATCATATCAATAACAACTTGGTAGAAAGTTTTAACAACAAAGTGAAGGATTTGAAAGACTTGCATGTGCATGACATGGTGGACCAAATAAGGATCATAATCATGCGTTTGTGGGAGTTGAGAGGAAAAATTGCTAATATTTTGGAAGGGGACAAGCTTCCAGCAGTGGTACAACAGGTGGTCAACAGGAGTAGAAATCTTTCACATCTATCTGTTGAGAAATCTTCCTTGTGGGGTGCTGAAATTAGAGATACAAAGAGTGGCAAGAGGCATGTGGTAAATATTGAGTTGCATGAGTGCACTTGCCAATAGTGGCAACACACTGGAAAACCATGTGAGCATTCCATGCTTTTTTTGGCATCTAAACCCATGTTAAATATGCACCCATATTTGCATGAGTATTATTCAGTACAAAAATTCAAAGCTGCATATGCAAGTCCAATTCCTGCACTGACTGACCAATCTCAGTGGCCTGAGGTGGAAATAGAATTTACCTTGTGTCCCCCTGTCACTAGAAGAAAGGCTGGGAGGCCTAAATAGAGCAGATTCAAAGCTTGGTTTGAGAAAGATGGTTGTAGTAAGAAGGGGGAAAGGAAAAGGAAAAGAATGATAAGCCCAAAAGGGCCCAAAAAGGTAACAAAAATAGGTGCAAGTTGTGTGAGGTACTTGGGCACAGAATTGGTTCATCCAAGTGCATCTACACTCCTCAGAGGCCAAAGTATGTTTATGTTACTGTTTTTACAAGTTTTTGATTTTGCTACTTGTTCTAGTATCTAACCAAGTCAAATGCTTTATTTTTTAGGAGGAAGCGTGCAGAAAAAGCCCCACCTCTTGTTGTTGAACAATGCTAGCCAGTGAAAAAAGTAAGACTCAATGGCTTTAGAAGGAAGAGCACTAAGTAGATAATGTTTGGTGACAAAGATATGGAGCTAACTGAAAGTGTTACTGCTGAACATGAGCTAAGTGTTTCTGTTTTGGACGATGTGATGCATACTGAATCTGTTTTGCAGGCGCTAGGGCAATCTGAAACTGTTGCAGATGAAGCAACTGTTGTGCTGCCATGCGAATCTGCTTTGACAACTGTGTTTCCATGTTTGGAGGTTGTGCTGCCAAGTGTTGAGTTGCAAACTGAAGTAGTTGAACAATGTGTGCCATCTACTCAATCTGCAGAAGTGCAAACTGAAGAAGTGGGACATGGTCAGGTGCAAAAGTTGAGGGGGCCTAGTGGAGTTGGCAAGAAAACCAAGGGGCCAAAAAGCAAGAGCATCAGCATCAACAAACTATGCGCCATGGAACCAAACAGTGGAAAAAAGGAGAAGAAATCGAGTGGTAGAAAGAGGCAAAAGAAATAGAGTCGAAATCACTCAAATTTGATGTGAAAACTTAAGTTTGTTGTCATTTGATGTGAAAACTTATGTTCTTTCATGTGAAAACTTATGTGCTATGATGTTGATTTGCCTTGAAATAAAATTCAAATTTGAACCGACATTCAAATTTGAACCTATCTCTAATATTTTTTGAGTTCATTTGTTTGTTCTGTGATGTTGCATCGTTTTATGTACTACTATGCACTTTAGTTCATAAATCCAACCCTTTTTGTGAAGTCCAACTCATAGTCACTGAAAATGTTATCCAAACAGGCTCCAAAGTAAGGGAAAACGGCCCCATTTCTAAGCAAGTTTTTTTCGACCTTCTCAAAATCACCCAAAAAAGATTTTCTTAGCTTATATTATACCTATATAGGATCAATACGAAGTCTCACCTTTTTTGAATAAGTATTCATATTATTTAATTTATTTTTAAAAAAACACCCTTTAATACAAAGTCAGCAATAAAACAAGTTCAAAAATTTAAAATGCAAAAATAACTTCAGATCCTCCTTAGTCACTCTAAAATGAAGCTAAGGTGATGTTTTTGATTTTTTTTTTTGCATTTTCAAAACCTCAAACCCTCTTCTCACTCCTTTGAACTCTATGCAACCTCAGTCGAGATAGTCCAATTTGTGAAGGTTTTTTCATGCAAAGATCATTAGATCAAGTTTATCATTTTATATCATAACTATGTAACATAAAAAGGCTATATGCGCAGGTTTTTCATTTTTTTAGATTTTTTTTGAATTAGTTATACACATTTGAATGTTCGGTCAAACCTTTCAAAACCCCGTTGACTGCCTCCAAAACCCATGTAACCCTAGCGCCAAACGTCCACCATCGATCTAACCCTAACGCCAAACTGCGGCCGTCGGATAAGCCTTCTAGAAGGATTCCGCGGGGGCGATCTGTGGGAGCCCTGATTCTCCAATCTGATTGGCCATCGTTTTTTCTCTCTGACGAACAGATAACGTTGAGCGGGGGAGCATCTAAGTGACCGTTGGGCCGAGCGGATCGGACCCGGCAGAGCCTAGCATGCGTGCGCACGGCCGTCGAGAGGGGGGGATGGGCTGCATGCGAGAGGGTCAATGACATGTGGGCCATCCCTGTCCCATGCATGCCATGCAACGTCGCAGCCTAGCTATTCTATGCTTGTGTGACACAGCCTAGCCATTTGCATGCGGGCTTGCATGCATGCATCGACGCAGTAAAGCACGGCAGGGGCGCAGCGTATAGGTACGTCGCATCTAAGCTATTTTAACAAATGCATGTTTGAACGAGACGGACGCGTCGGTGGTGCAGCTCCTTTTTCAGTGTCACGCGCGGATGAACGGGCATGTGCCTCTTTGGATGCTCTGCCCGCCGTTTTTTGAATTAATGCCCGCAATTACTTATGCCAGTGTGAACGGAGAAGAGAAAACGATCGAGAAGGCACCGTGTACACATTGACCATGGCTGCAACGCGGCTATAAAAGGGCACCATTTCCTCATCCTCTCACACTCATCTCTCAAGCCTCCTCCCCTTCTTCTTTTCGAGCCAAATCCACCACTCGAGCCACCATGCAGTTCAACGGCCCTACCTACTGTCGCCCTCGCACCGTGCCGGAGAGGCAGTACCCAGCCGGAATCGTCGTCGAGAATAGCCTAAGGGTGTGGGCCATCTCAAGGTGGAGGGGCCCTAGAGAGTTGGCTCGCTTCTTCCTCCAAGCCGGCTACCGCCACCTCCCTCCAGGCACTCCGCCCATGTTCCACCTCCACGAGCAGTACGATGGCAACGCCAACGGCTTCCTCATCGGCCTCTACGTCACCTTCACCAACCCCTACGACGCTCACCACCTCCTCGGCGAGGTGTTCTGGTGTGGATGCGAGTTTATCGCGTTCACGACCTACAACATCTTCACCAACTTCCACCACATCTTCCCTCACCCCAACGGCATGCACACCCTCCCCTACCAGATGCGGGAGAACGACGAGTGAGGGGCGCCGGCTAAGGAGGAGGGGCCCAAGGAGGAGGGGCCAAGTGTTGGAAATATGCCCTAGAGGCAATAATAAATTAGTTATTATTATATTTCCTTGTTCATGATAATCGTTTATTATCCATGCTAGAATTGTATTAATAGGAAACTCAGATACATGTGTGGATACATAGACAACACCATGTCCCTAGTAAGCCTCTAGTTGACTGGCTCGTTGATCAATAGATGGTTACGGTTTCCTGACCATGGACATTGGATGTCATTGATAACGGGATCACATCATTAGGAGAATGATGTGATGGACAAGACCCAATCCTAAGCATAGCCCTAGATCGTGTAGTTCGTATGCTAAAGCTTTTCTAATGTCAAGTATCATTTCCTTAGACCATGAGATTGTGCAACTCCCGGATACCGTAGGAGTGCTTTGGGTGTGCCAAACGTCACAACGTAACTGGGGGGCTATAAAGGTACACTACGGGTATCTCTGAAAGTGTCTGTTGGGTTGGCACGACTCGAGACTAGGATTTGTCACTCCGTGTGACGGAGAGGTGTCTCTGGGCCCACTCGGTAGGACATCATCATAATGTGCACAATGTGATCAAGGAGTTGATCACGGGATGATGTGTTACGGAATGAGTAAAGAGACTTGCCGGTAACGAGATTGAACAAGGTATCGGGATACCGACGATCGAATCTCGGGCAAGTATCGTACCGATGGACAAAGGGAATTGCATACGGGATTGATTAAGTCCTTGACATCGTGGTTCATCCGATGAGATCATCGTGGAACATGTGGGAACCAACATGGGTATCCAGATCCCGCTGTTGGTTATTGACCGGAGAGTCGTCTCGGTCATGTCTGCATGTCTCCCGAACCCGTAGGGTCTACACACTTAAGGTTCGGTGACGCTAGGGTTATAGAGATATTAGTATGCGGTAACCCGAAAGTTGTTCGGAGTCCCGGATGAGATCCCGGACATCACGAGGAGTTCCGAAATGGTCCGGAGGTAAAGAATTATATATAGGAAGTGTTGTTTCGGCCGTCGGGACATGTTTCGGGGTCACCGGTATTGTACCGGGACCACCGGAAGGGTCCCGGGGGTCCACCGGGTGGGGCCACCTGCCCCGGGGGGCCACATGGGCTGTAGGGGGTGCGCCTTGGCCTACATGGGCCAAGGGCACTAGCCCCTAGAGGCCCATGCGCCAAAGGGACAAGAGGAGGGGAGAGTCCTAAAGGGGGAAGGCACCTCCGAGGTGCCTTGGGGAGGATGGACTCCTCCCCCCCTTGGCCGCACCCTTCCTTGGAGGAAGGGGCAAGGCTGCACCCTACCCCTCTCCCTTGGCCCTATATATAGTGGGGGGAAGGGAGGGCAACCACACCTAAGTCATGGCGCCTCCCTCTCCCTCCCATGACACATCTCCCTCCTCCCGCAGCGCTTGGCGAAGCCCTGTTGGAATCCCGCTACTCCCACCACCACGCTGTCGTGCTGCTGGATCTCCATCAACCTCTCCTCCCCCCTTGCTGGATCAAGAAGGAGGAGACGTCGCTGCTCCGTACGTGTGTTGAACGCGGAGGTGCCGTCCGTTCGACGCTAGGATCATCGGTGATTTGGATCACGACGAGTATGACTCCATCAACCCCGTTCTCTTGAACGCTTCCGCGCGCGATCTACAAGGGTATGTAGATCCACTCCTCCCTCGTTGCTAGATGACTCCATAGATAGATCTTGGTGACACGTAGGAAAGTTTTGAATTTATGCTACGTTCCCCAACAGTGGTATCAGAACTAGGTCTATGCGTAGTTTCTATGCACGAGTAGAACACAAAGTAGTTGTGGGCGTTGATTTTGTTCAATATGCTTACCGTTACTAGTCCAATCTTGATTCGGCAGCATCGTGGGATGAAGCAGCCCGGACCGACCTTACACGTACTCTTACGTGAGACTGGTTCCACCGACTGACATGCACTAGTTGCATTAGGTGGCTAGCGGGTGTCTGTCTCTCCCACTTTAGTCGGATCGGATTCGATGAAAAGGGTCCTTATGAAGGGTAAATAGCAATTGGCATATCACGTTGTGGTTTTTGCATAGGTAAGAAACGTTCTTGCTAGAAACCCATAGCAGCCACGTAAAACATGCAAACAACAATTAGAGGACGTCTAACTTGTTTTTGCAGGGTATGCTATGTGATGTGATATGGCCAAAAGGATGTGATGAATGATATATGTGATGTATGAGATTGATCATGTTCTTGTAATAGGAATCACGACTTGCATGTCGATGAGTATGACAACCGGCAGGAGCCATAGGAGTTGTCTTAATTTATTTATGACCTGCGTGTCAACATAAACGTCATGTAATTACTTTACTTTATTGCTAACCGTTAGCTGTAGTAGTAGAAGTAATAGTTGATGAGACAACTTCATGAAGACATGATGATAGAGATCATGATGATGGAGATCATGGTGTCATGCCGGTGACAAGATGATCATAGAGCCCCAAGATGGAGATCAAAGGAGCTATATGATATTGGCCATATCATGTCACTATTATTTGATTGCATGTGATGTTTATCATGTTTTTGCATCTTGTTTACTTAGAACAACGGTAGTAAATAAGATGATCCCTCATAATAATTTCAAGAAGGTGTTCCCCCTAACTATGCACCGTTGCGACAGTTCTTTGTTTCGAAGCACCACGTGATGATCGGGTGTGATAGATTCTAACGTTCACATACAACGGGTGTAAGACAGATTTACACACGCGAAACACTTAGGTTGACTTGACGAGCCTAGCATGTGTACAGACATGGCCTCGGAACACAAGAGACCGAAAGGTCGAGCATGAGTCGTATGGTAGATACGATCAACATGAAGATGTTCACCGATGATGACTAGTCCGTCTCACGTGATGATCGGACACGGCCTAGTTGACTCGGATCATGTAATCACTTAGATGACTAGAGGGATGTCTATATGAGTGGGAGTTCATAAGATGAACTTAATTATCCTGAACATAGTCAAAAGGTCTTCACAAATTATGTCGTAGCTCACGCTTCAGTTCTACTGTTTAGATATGTTCCTAGAGAAAATTTAGTTGAAAGTTGATAGTAGTAATTATGCGGACTAGGTCCGTAAACTGAGGTTTGTCCTCATTGCTTCATAGAAGGCTTATGTTCTTAATGCACCGCTCAGTGTGTTGAACCTCAAACGTTGTCTGTGGATGTTGCGAACATCTGAGATACACATTTTGATAACTACGTGATAGTTCAGTTAAACGGTTTAGAATTGAGGCACCGAAGACGGTTTTGAAACGTCGCGAAACATATGAGATGTTTCGAGGGCTGAAATTGGGATTTCAGGCTCGTGCTCACGTCAAGAGGTATAAGACCTCTGACGATTTTCTTAGCCTGCAGACTAAGGGAGAAAAGCTCAATTGTTGAGCTTGTGCTCAGATTGTCTGAGTACAACATTCGCTTGAATCAAGTGGGAGTTGATCTTCCAAATGAAATAGTGATAGTTCTCCGAAGTCATTACCACCAAGCTGCTAGAGCTTCGTGATGAACTATAATATATCAGGGACATATATGATGATCCTTGAGATATTCGTGATGTTTGACACCACAAAAGTAGAAATCAAGAAGGAGCGTCAATTGTTGATGGTTGGTGAAACCACTAGTTTCAAGATGGGCAAGGGCAAGAAGGGATACTTCATGAAACGGCAATTCAGCTGCTGCTCTAGTGAAGAAACCCAAGGTTGAACCCAAACCCGAGACTAAGTGCTTCTGTAATAAGGGGAACAGCCACTAGAGCAGAATTACCCTAGATACTTGGTAGATCAGAAGGCTGGCAAGGTCGATAGAAGTATATTGGATATACATTGTGTTGATGTGTACTTTACTAGTACTCCTAGTAGCACCAGGATATTAGATACCGGTTCGGTTGCTAAGTGTTAGTAACTCGAAATAAAAGCTATGGAATAAATGGAGACTAGCTAAAGGTGAGCTGACGATATGTGTTGGAAGTGTTTCCAATGTTGATATGATCAAGCATCGCACGCTCCCTCTACCATCGAGATTGGTGTTAAACCTAAATAATTGTTATTTGGTGTTTGCGTTGAGCATAGACGTGATTGGATTATGTCTATCGCAATACGGTTATTCATTTAAGGAGAATAATGGTTACTCTGTTTATTTGAATAATACCTTCAATGGTCTTGCACCTAAAATGAATGGTTTATTGAATCTCGATCGTAGTGATACACATGTTCATGCCAAAAGATAGTAATGATAGTACCACCTACTTGTGGCACTGCCACGTAAGTCATATCGGTATAAAACGCATGAAGAAGCTCCATGTTGATGGATCTTTGGACTCACTTTATTTTGAATCACTTGAGACATGCGAACCATGCCTATTGGTGTATATGCATGAAGAAACTCCATGCAAATGGACCGTTTGGACTCACTTGATTTTGAATCACTTGAGACATGCAAATCATACCACATGGGCAAGATGACTGAAAGCCTCGTTTTTCAGTAAAATGGAACTAGAAAGCAACTTGTTGGAAGTAATACATTTTGATGTATGCAGTCCAATGAGTGCTGAGGCGTGTAGTGGATATCGTTATGTTCTGACTTCACAGATGATTTGAGTAGATGTTGAGTATATTTACTTGATGAATCATGAGTCTGAATTATTGAAAGGTTCAAGTAATTTCAGGGTGAAGTTGAAAGATCGTCGTGACAAGAGGATAAAAGATCTATGATATGATCATAGAGATGAATATCTGAATTACGAGTTTGGCACAGAATTAAGACATTATGGAAATTGTTTCACAACTAATACAGCCTGGAACACCATAGTGTGATGGTGTGTCCGAACATCATAACTGCACCCTATTGGATATGATGCATACCATGATGTCTCTTATCGAATTACCACGATAGTTTATGGGTTAGGCATTAGAGACAACCACATTCACTTTAAAAGGTGCACCACATAATTCCGATGAGATGACACCGTATGGTTTAGAGAAACCTAAGCCGTCATTTCTTAAAGTTTGGGGCTGCGACGCTTATGTGAAAAAGTTTCAGGCTGATAAGCTCGAACCCAAAACGCATAAATGCATCTTCATAGGACACCCAAAACAGTTGGGTATACCTCCTATCTCAGATTCGAAAGCAATGAGGGATTGTTTCTAGAATCGGGTCCTTTCTCGAGGAAAAGTTTCTCTCGAAAGAATTGAGTGGGAGGATGGTGGAGACTTGATGAGGTTATTGAACCGTCTCTTCAACTAGTGTGTGGCAGGGCACAGGAGTTGTTCCTGTGGCACCTACACCAATTGAAGTGGAAGCTTATGATAGTGATCATGAAACTTCAGATCAAGTCACTACCAAACCTCGTGGGATGACAAGGATGCGTACTACTTCAGAGTGGTACGTAATCCTGTCTTGGAAGTCATGTTGCTAGACAACAATGAACCTACGAGCTATGAAGAAGCGATGGTGGGCCCGGATTCCGATAAATGGCTCGAGGCCATAAAATCCGAGAGAGGATCCATGTATGAAAACAAAGTGTAGACTTTGGCAGAACGGCTCGATGGTCGTAAGGCTGTTGAGTACAGATGGATTTTTTAAAAAGGAAGACAGACAATGATGGTAAGTGTCACCATTGAGAAAGCTCGACTTGTCGTTAAGATGTTTCCCGACAAGTTCAAGGAGTTGACTACGATGAGAATTTCTCACTCGTAGCGATGCTAAGAGTCTATTGGAATTATATTGGCGATTACTGCATTATTTATGAAATCTTGCAGATAGGATGTCAAAACATTGTTTCCTCGATGATTTTTCTTGAGGAAATGTTGTATGTGATACAACCGAAAGGTTTTGTCAATCCTGAAAGATGCTAATAAGTATGCAAAGCCCCAGCAATCCTTCTGAGGACTGGAGTAAGCATCTCGGAGTTGGAATGTATGCTTTGATGAAATGATCAAAGATTTTGGGTGTATACAAAGTTTATGAGAAACTTGTATTTCCAAAGAAGTGAGTGGGAGCACTATAGAATTTCTGATGAGAATATGTTGTTGACATATTATGGATCAGAAATGATGTAGAATTTCTGGAAAGCATATAGGGTTATTTGGAAAGTGTTTTTCAATGGAAAGCCTGGATCAAGCTACTTGAACATTGAGCATCAAGATCTATAAGGATAGATCAAAACGCTTAATGGTACTTCCAAATGAGCACATACCTTGACATGATCTTGAAGGTGTTCAAGATGGATCAGTCAAAGAAGGAGTTCTTGCCTGAGTTGTAAGGTATGAAGTTAAGACTTAAAGCTCGACCACGACAGAATAGAGAGAAAGGACGAAGGTCGTCCCCTATGCTTAAGACATAGGCTCTACAGTATGCTATGATGTGTACCGCACCTGAAGTGTGCCTTTCCATGAGTTAGTCAAGGGGTACAAGAGTGATCCAAGAATGGATCACAGGACAGCGGTCAAAGTTATCCTTAGTAACTAGTGGACTAAGGAATTTTCTCGATTATGGAGGTGGTAAAAGAGTTCGTCGTAAAGGGTTACGCCGATGCAAACTTTGACACTAATCCAGATTATTCTGAGTAGTAAACTAGATTCGTATAGTAGAACAGTTATTTGGAATAGCTCCAAATGTAGCATAGTAGTTGCATCTACAAGATGACATAGAAATTTGCGAAGTACATACGGATCTGAAAGATTCAGACCCGTTGACTATAACATCTCTCACAAGCATAACATGTTCAAACCCAGAACTCATCGAGTGTTAATCACATGGAAATGTGAACTAGATTATTGACTCTAGTAAACTCTTTGGGTGTTAGTCACATGGGGATGTGACCTTGAGTGTTAATCACATATCGATGTGAACTGGATTATTTACTCTAGTGCAAGTGGGAGACTGTTGGAAATATGCCCTACAGGCAATAATAAATTAGTTATTATTATATTTCCTTGTTCATGATAATCGTTTATTATCCATGCTAGAATTATATTGATAGGAAACTCAGATACATGTGTGGATACATAGACAACACCATGTCCCTAGTAAGCCTCTAGTTGACTGGCTCGTTGATCAATAGATGGTTACGGTTTCCTGGCCATGGACATTGGATGTCATTGATAACGGGATCACATCATTAGGAGAATGATGTGATGGACAAGACCCAATCCTAAGCATAGCACTAGATCGTGTAGTTCGTATGCTAAAGCTTTTCTAATGTCAAGTATCATTTCCTTAGACCATGAGATTGTGCAACTCCCGGATACCGTAGGAGTGCTTTGGGTGTGCCAAACGTCACAACGTAACTGGGTGGCTATAAAGGTACACTACGGGTATCTCCGAAAGTGTCTGTTGGGTTGGCACGAATCGAGACTGGGATTTGTCACTCCGTGTGACGGAGAGGTGTCTCTGGGCCCACTCGGTAGGACATCATCATAATGTGCACAATGTGATCAAGGAGTTGATCACGGGATGATGTGTTACGGAACGAGTAAAGAGACTTGCCGGTAACGAGATTGAACAAGGTATCGGGATACCGACGATCGAATCTCGGGCAAGTATCGTACCGATGGACAAAGGGAATTGCATACGGGATTGATTAAGTCCTTGACATCGTGGTTCATCCGATGAGATCATCGTGGAACATGTGGGAACCAACATGGGTATCCAGATCCCGCTGTTGGTTATTGACCGGAGAGTCGTCTCGGTCATGTCTGCATGTCTCCCGAACCCGTAGGGTCTACACACTTAAGGTTCGGTGATGCTAGGGTTATAGAGATATTAGTATGCGGTAACCCGAAAGTTGTTCGGAGTCCCGGATGAGATCCTAGACGTCACGAGGAGTTCCGGAATGGTCCGGAGGTAAAGAATTATATATAGGAAGTGCTGTTTCAGCCGTCGGGACAAGTTTCGGGGTCAGCGGTATTGTACCGGGACCACTGGAAGGGTCCCGGGGGTCCACCGGGTGGGGCCACCTGCCCCGGGGGGCCACATGGGCTGTAGGGGGTGCGCCTTGGCCTACATGGGCCAAGGGCACCAGCCCCTAGAGGCCCATGCGCCAAAGGGACAAGAGGAGGGGAGAGTCCTAAAGGGGGAAGGCACCTCCGAGATGCCTTGGGGAGGATGGACTCCTCCCCCCCTTGGCCGCACCCTTCCTTGGAGGAAGGGGCAAGGCTGCGCCCTCCCCCTCTCCCTTGGCCCTATATATAGTGGGGGGAAGGGAGGGCAACCACACCTAAGTCATGGCGCCTCCCTCTCCCTCCCATGACACATCTCCCTCCTCCCGCAGCGCTTGGCGAAGCCCTGTTGGAATCCCGCTACTCCCACCACCATGCCGTCGTGCTGCTGGATCTTCATCAACCTCTCCTCCCCCCTTGCTGGATCAAGAAGGAGAAGACGTCGCTGCTCCGTACGTGTGTTGAACGCGGAGGTGCCGTCCATTCGGCGCTAGGATCATCGGTGATTTGGATCACGACGAGTACGACTCCATCAACCCCGTTCTCTTGAACGCTTCCGCGCGCAATCTACAAGGGTATGTAGATCCACTCCGCCCTCGTTGCTAGATGACTCCATAGATAGATCTTGATGACATGTAGGAAAATTTTGAATTTATGCTACGTTCCCCAACACCAAGGAGTTGTTCAAGTGCGAGTCTTCTATCTATCTAGTTTGTGTTTGTGTTGGTTCGGGCATGTGTGCCCGTGTCTTCTATCTATCTAGTTTTAATTATTTTCCTTTCATGTTTTATGAACTATATGTAGTGGGGGGATGCCCCTCTATATGTTCTATCTATCTATGCTACTAGGGTACCCGATGCCCCTCTATCTATCTATATGTTTTTTCGGTCCTAAAGTTTCTCCATTGCATTTTATTTATGTGGCCATGTGTACTAAAAATGCACTAAAACATGATCCAATCATATAAGTTGTTGTTAGCACGTGTCTAGTTAATTATCTTCCTTTTATGTTTTATGCACTATATGTTGTAAGGGGATGTCCCTCTATGTTGTAAGGAGATGCTACTAGGGGCACACTAGATGTCTTCTTTTTTTGAGAGGGGCACAACCTTTTTCGTTTGAAACACACGAGTAAAAACTTTGAAAACACCATAGCACAAGTCAAAAATAAATAAAAAATGGTGCTTGGTTGAAATAAACTAGAACCAAACAATTGCAACTTTTTTGGTTCACAAAGACTGCAAGTTAGACTGCTAACTAGAACCAACCTTTTGTTTTAGCCGAAACAACACGGGACCCTACCATCGGACACGATAGCTTATGCATAGAAATAGCTCAAATAATTATCAGATGAGTTATCTCAAAAAGGTGACTCCAGGAAACTTAAAATTTGTGAAATAACCTAAAGCCGAAAAGATATATCGATGTCAATGACCGTGTGCACTTTTTTTTGCACTAGCTACACTTCTTTTATCAATGGGCCTGGATATGTTCTATTCGGCCCTGCCTAACTTCTATATGGGCCTGGCCTTTTCGGGCAACTGTGGACGAACCTTTTTTTCCTTTTCTCCCTCTATCACTGAAACTGAAACTGATGACAAACTGAAGAACTAAAAAAACGGAGCCGAAATAGAGTGGAGAGGACATGCTGAATTCGTACAGCACAACACTTTTATTCAAATATACATATCATTACGATTACAAATGATGCCCAATCTATTCACTTACGACTAATTATCATCACATAAACAAATGCGAGAGCAATTACACAAACATAAAAAAGTCCGGCCATCAGCCCCATCAAATTGCCCTGCTTCTGCAATTCGATGAGTTTCTTCATCTACTTGTTCAGCTTCTTCAGCTCTGCCGTCACTACTGCATCCCCCACAGTAGCCCCAATGGAATGGGCAGATCCAGGGGCCCCAGATCCAGACGCGCCCGATCCAAACTTGCCCAACTTCTCCGCCTCCAACGGTAAATCGAGCTCCCCTGATGCACCCTCCAGTTGAATCCGCTCTATGTACTCATCTAGCCACTCAAAATGGGTGCATTGCTTCAATTTCTGAAATTGGAAAGATGAACCCTAAATCCCAAATCTGATGAAAAATGGGGAAAAATTGGGCAAATATGAAATTGGGAGACAAAAACCAAAATTGGCATATTGAGAAGTAAAATCTCACCTTTCCCTGCTCTGGTTTGCTCTCGCATTTCACGAATTCCCGCCCAAGGTTGTCATTCTTGTCGGTCGTTGTGACTAGCCGCTTCAGGGGTGCGATACGTGGGCATGCAGGGCACCTTGTCATGGGCACTGCGTCATAGCGTGGCCATGAGCGGCGGGAGGCTGAAGTGGAACTCGACATTGCTAGGTCGCGGCCCGGAACGGCGTTGCTGCGCGTCGTCACCGGAGAAGAAGAACAACAACGGTCGGGGAGGGGGGGAGGGGGGAGGATGGGCTCGGGTGCTGCATGGTTCGGGGCACGGCTCGGTGCCCTCTTGTACCAATGTTGACCTGGATAAGTTAGTGGGTCCCATGATGTGGGTCCCGCTCACCTGACCAATGTTGAGTTGGATAAGTTAGTGGGTCCCACGCTGTGGGTCCCGCTCACCTGATTCGTGTTTTAAACATGTGTCTTTGGATTAGGCAGCAGTGTCGCATGGGAGCTATTTTTTCCAACGCAGATGTCGCATGAGAGCTATTACAGCCAACGACGTCGCATAAGAGACAATTCACACCAACGACGTCGCATGGGAGCTATTTGCCCAAAAACGCATCATCACCCGAACCAGCTTATCTTCTTGTATCTCAGAAACCAAGTGTAAAACCCAATCCCGACCAACATTTTTAATCTGTGAGTGCACCGGTAAGTCCCAAACTTACGCCATTGCTATCCATAGCTGTACTGCATGGTTGCATGAACAGAACACATGGAATGAGTCCTCCTCTTCCCTTCCACAGACTGGACAGATTGCTGTAACTTTCAGGTGTCTTTTAACTTTATTTGTATAATTTGCTAGGGAACGCCATGCAAAGGAACGGACCTTTGGTGGTGCTGCACTCCGCCAAATATGCTTCCATCCATCTCTTGTCCCATCTGGTCCGGAGCTGCTTGAGGCCTCCATTTCATTTGAAAGTTCATCGCTAGCGAGTTTCTACGCGCTGCGCATTGTAAACACTCCACTTTTCTTCGGAGCCCAAGCGACAAAGTCCTTTCCAGTCTCCACTCTCCAGCCCGAGGAAACAGTCTAATTTTCTGTATCTTATTTCTGTCAACAGAAAGAAAGTGTTGATTAATCTTGTCCCAATCCCAAGTCCCGTGATGATTCAGCAGTTCAGAGACCCATCTCAAGCGACACCTTCCTCTAGTAGTAATTCATTCGGGACATTCGGCACCCCTTCATCATGAGGATGGGAGTAGCAACAGGTGTTGCCAAGATGGTGGCTTCAGGCTTACTGATGTATTACCTTTGTAATGACTTTATGAATAATTAATAAAATGAATGCATGCATCGCCCAGATGCAGAGGCCGGGGGTACATCCTCCTTTTCAAAAAAAATTGGGATCTTCCGAGAAACAAGGAAGACTCACATACTTTAGGAATACTAGCTAAGTGTCCGTGCGTTGCCACGGATTAACAAATATATATATACAAAGAGAAAATTCATGTGACATGAGAGTCAAAGGTCATTTCTATGGGATGATATCTCATGGTCATGATCTAGTAGATACATACATCTCGTCATTGTCTTTCTTCCACACTCCATGTCTGAGCTACCACGCGACATTCGACTTCCTTCTCCCACCATGCATGCTTTTATCTCCTATTTCTCCTACCTTTACCTTACACGACAGTACCAAGTTTCTTGTCCAACTATCATAATCTTCTCCGGTAGGGCACCCCCTTAGATTATTACTGACTTGTACATGTTGCAAATAAGATCAACGAAAATGGATACTAAATTTCTGATGAGAAATGAGAATTCAGGGCAATATCTTCCCAAGACAATAATAATTCCAAGACAATCTTTTTATACCTTCTGTCAACATTGGGACACACATTCCACACAATAAGCATGCAATGATGTTGATACTTGATTAATTGTCATTATATGTCTACAGTAAAGATAACTTTACTCAAAACCGCCTATCTTAGCCAAATCAACAAATCTCTCTCATTAATGCAATTTTCTTTAGAAAACAAATAATAGATTCTTTCCTATCTTAGCCAAATCAACGGATCTCTTTCATTAATGCAATTTGCTTTAGCAAACAAATAATAGATTCTTTCCTACCTTAGCCAAATCAACGGATCTCTCCCATTAATGCAATTTGCTTTAGCAAACAAATAATAGATTCTTTCCTACCTTAGCCAAATCAATGGATCTCTCCCCGGTTCGCTGGGCGCGTTTCGGTGGGTGGGCGTGGGGGTGGGGGTAATTTGATGGAAATAAACTGGTTGAAAATAAACCGGTTGAAAATAAGCGGATCCTGTCTCACTCTTCACTTTCTTTACAATAAACTTCAGAATAGCAATCTTGGCGAGTGATCTCGACGGGGTTCAATCGGCGTGGCGCACCGCTGATTCTTCCAGGAGTGGGTGCTGAGAGGAAGGATCCCAAACCTCCATTGTCAATCGCCAGAGCTGCATCGTCCTTTGGATCAGAGCGTGGACGGGATCAAGACGGTAGGGTTTGAGGAATTTGTAGGACATGAGGGTTTATGGTTGGCAGCACGAGAACTCACCCATATCTTGGCAGACGACAGGCCCGAGGTGCGGTCGTGTTCATGCTTCGGGAGCTGCCACATGCTGTCCTCGCCGCCATCAGCGACACCACCGCCATCGCCTGTTGCCACCACTTCAGCGCCACGAGCGTGGGACCGAGGGACGAAGGGAAGGGAAGGAAGTGAATTGACGTACCTATGTTTGGTATATATCACACGAGGAATCAAAACTGGATGCACGTGAAAGCATAGAGATGGGAGAGGAGGACAGAGGAAGGGAAGGGCAAGAGGAACCTGAGGATGTGCGATGAAGAAGCGATGCCAAAACATCACAAAGGGGGACCCGTAGCTCGTCACGTAGTGCGGCCGCCTCATTGCCGGCTGCCACCCCGCGCTACCGCCTCCGTGCGCAGGTTCCGTTCGTGGAGCGTGAGGAGCGCATGACCTGCCTTCACCGCGGCCTGGTCCTCCCCACTATCGTGAAGCTCGCCCGCATCGCCGCCCCAATTGCTCAGGATGACGGATGAAGATCCTGCAACAGCGACGTGGGTGAGGGATGCAGCCGACGATGGAGGGATGATTTTCGTGGCTAAACCCTCCCTATCAAAATAACTACTTAAAAAAGGCAAAGATCGATGCATTAGGAAAATTAGGATTTGGAATTGATTGTCATAAAACAAAATTTTATTAATTGATAACGTGCTATCGGTACATGCCCGTTTATAACGTGTCTAGTTAGGAAACTTTGGAAAAGTTAGGAAAGTTTTTATTGTGAGGGTAAAAAAATCAATGTGAGGAGATATGGTGGTGGGATATGAGACGAAAATAAACTGGACGAAAATAAACCAGACGAAATATAACCAGACGAAAATAAACCGTGGACGCAATCCTACCAACTGCTCCATTAGGAGTAGAGATGACCTTCATGTATCAGCATAAGTTCGTCATGATCAATGATTATGATCTTACTAATTGAAGTATATCTTTTTTTCTTGGAAACTAATTATGGCATTAATTAACATATATTGTCGTAGTTAAGATTTTGTCATCTCTTCGTCTATATTATACTGAGTCAAGAGGAGGCCGTGACCATTGCCTTGTACACTTCTGTTCCCTTTGAGTCCCGTATAGAACATCTGATCCAGCAAGAGGCAAAGATCAAATATGAAGGGGAGCAGCTTGGTGTTCATGGTTGCTCTTTTGTCCATCGGCTATCTTGCAGCCGCTGGACGGTGTAAGAAACTAAAATTCTTGTGCACAATTTCACATTTATTATTTCGTATACTATGCGATGACAAACGCATGATTTTGCAAATAATATACAGGTCACCTCGTGGAAGAAAGGAGCCACGGAGACGGTGCTGGCAACGCAAGTGCTAATGCTCCTGCATTAGGCTCCTCATTAGATGAGAGCCAGGTTATCACGAAATTTTGTCTGGTTAGGGATTGTAAGACTAAAGAGGTGCTCTGGACCGAGCCATGCTTCTGCTGCCTTGTGTTGCCGGAACTTCCGTGTTGGCGTGAGCGAAGCGAGTGTCAAGCAAAGTGCCCGGCGTGCAACCCCAAGTGCTAGCTAGATCTAGAATTGCATGCATGATAGGAAAATTAGGACACGGTATGAGTGCCTTATATTAGAATAAAGATTGTTATAGTTATTTTAGTGGAATTAGTTGAATGCCTCTGTTTTGTCACGGAACAACAAATTTAGACATAGTCTGTAGTTGTGCCTAATGAAGACATGAAGACAAGGTCAGGCTGGCGGAAGTGGTTGTTCGATGGTCTAGGAATTATGACGTAATTTTTATTATCTTTGAGGGTATTTCCCATTTTGTCAAACATAACGACCAATTATTATTTTTCTAATTTTTCTGTTGACTGTATCTACAATGTTTGCGGTTTAATTAGGCTCTGCTTCAAGAACAGATGTCTTCTTAGGAAGTGGTTGTCGAAGTTATACGTCGAGACTGATGCCACTTGGGCACAGATTCTCCGTAGCAAGTATCTTCACTCCAAAACTTTGTCCCAGATGACTGCGAGGCCGACTGACTCACCTTTTTGGAAAGGTCTTATGAGAGTCAAAGTCGCCTTTTTTAATAGGACAAAGTTTATTATCGGTAACGGTGCTAGCACACGATTCTGGGAGGATACTTGGTTAGGAAAGACCCCCTTGCGATTCAATATCCGTCTCTATATGGTATTGTTCAACAACATGATGTTTTCGTTGCAACGGTTCTTCAAATCATTCCCCTTAATATTCAGTTTAGGAGAACGCTAGCCGGCAATTGTTGGAAACAGTGGCTTCATCTAGTGAGCAGACTGATGGAGGTTCAGTTGTCTCAACAACCCGATAAATTACGCTGAAAGCTTACTAGGTCTGGAGAGTTTACAGTTAAATCAATGTATATTAATGTTATCAATTCAAGCTCTATTCCTAGATCCAAACATGTTTGAAATGTCAAAGTGCCTTTGAAAATTAAAGTGTTTATGTGGTTTGTATATAAACAAGTAATATTAACCAAAGACAACTTGGCAAAGCGTAATTGGACAGGACCTACTAGGTGTAGTTTCTGTGATCGGGATGAAAGTATCAAACACCTTTTTCTTGATTGCCCGTTGGCCAAAGTTTTATGGCGTACGGTCCACATTGCATTTAATATTACTCCTCCGAGTTTTGTTAGCACGTTATTTGGAACGTGGCTTAACGGGATAGAGTCCGAAATAGCGAGACACATTCGCGTAGGAGTATGTGCTTTATTGTGGGCAGTCTGGAACTGTAGAAATAATTTGGTTTTTAACAGAACAACAAATATTCATTTTTTGCAGGTTATCTTCCGAGTCACTGCGTTGATCCGTATGTGGTCGCTACTCACTCCGACGGAGACCAGGGAGCGTTTGGTTTCTGGATCTATCCGCTGGGAGATGGTAGCACGAGATATATTCAACCGGTTTGGATGACGATCATGTAATAGGATAGGCAATTAGTTTATCTATCTCTCTTATGCCAGCCGGTTGTGGCTTTTTGTGGCTAGTTTATTTCTAGCTATTTGGCTCTTTGTGAGCATTCTTCTTCTTTTTTACTTTTGAGATTTTAAGACCTTGTTAAACCTCGTTTGCTTATTTATTAAAGTTGACCGTATGCATCGGTCTGATACAGAGGCCAGGGAGTCTCTTTTTCGAAAAAAAATTAGGCTCTGCTTTTTCGTCTGGTTTTTTCACACCGTTGCAACCGAACCAGCCTAAGCCAAACTATTAATGGGCCTCGGATGCCTTGGACCCGCCCGTCAAGGAGGAAGGCGCGGACGTTGATGACATGCTCCCGCTCATTGAGCAGCATTACTTGCTGCACGTGCCTCTCGGAGGAGAGAACCATGGCAGTAAATGAGGATGCTCGCCGCCCTCTATGAGACGAAGCAGGTTGATCAACATGTGTCACGCGCCATCTCGCTCACCTGAATTTAGCCAATTTAGTAGGAACTAGCGCTGAAGATGCGCGGCGCACGCCGCTCCCGTGGGTAGGGGTGGAAACGGATCGGATGCAAATCGGATAGTGCTCTTGCCACTTCCATTTTCATATTTTCAAAACGAATACGAACCCGAATACGGATGTTATCGGATACGGATGCGGCTCGGATATTTTGTTGATTCGGAACGGATATGAATAATATCAACATATTGCTTAAGTAAATTAGTCGATAGCTGTGTGACCTGAAATAATCAACTTGTGACATACAATAAGTCAATGATAAATAGGTTTATGAATAAATACTATTGTAATGCATAATAATTTATAAGTTTAATCATATAAAGAGTAAAATTTGACCACTTATTTGGCTTTTATGTTGGATAATTGGAATATTGGGTCTAGAATTTTGAAAATTACCTCCCATGATCTTATTCGGATACAGATATATCCACTTCCATATCCATATTTGTCTCAAAATCTCGTATCATATTTTATTTTTTATTTGTTTAATAAATTCGGATACGGATAATTTCCATTTCCATTTTGGTTCGGATGCGGATGTTTCGGATACGAATAGGCATTTTCTCGAATACGAATATCGGATATTTCGGATTATCCGCTACCAAATTCCACCCCTACCCGTGGGAACTCATTTATATTTTAGATAAATACTTCATTTTTTATTGTGTGGTCTTTTTTCATGTTTAGTTGGTTGGATTTGTTTTGTTTTGTTTTGTTTGGGTTCTATACGAAAGAAAGGAGGTGGAGATTCGTTTTGGCAAGGTTCATTGGTGCACTAAGGTTATTTATATCACGTTTATATCCGTTGTAATGGCTTTTTTTGCCCTTGCGTGTATTAGTGTATAGATGCTTGACTTGTTTGGGAAGTGTTTCAAGCACCATGTGATTGAAGTTTTGAATGAACTGTGATTTATTTATGGCAAAGAGCCAAATAATATAAGTGTGGTACAGAACAAATCATTCTAAACACGGTGCATCAGATTGAGAATCTTTTTTTAGTTGCTACCTGTGGTTAAACCATTAGTGTTTTATCTTTTTGTCCTTGTGAAATTTCTTCAGCATGTGAGGCATGGCGACATTCAATAAGGAAAGCAGAATCAGTGTTATATTTTTTCTTAACTATATTGTACTCCCTCCCTTCCTTTATATAAGGTGTACTTGTTTTTGGATAAAATTCCAGAATGTAAGGTGCATTTCTTCTAATTCCTCATAATACCTTGTTAGCCTTCCAGAAAAAGGAAAGTATCTCTCTCTTGATTGTCTGAATCTCTCCTTGTAGCAAAAGAAGGAAACTATCTCTATGTCGATTGCATGTATCTCTTACTTTCCTGTACTAATTAATTGATTTATTTGCCACTAACCAATAAATTTTCCAAGGGTAATTTTGTCCTAAAATGTCCATAATTATGTGCCTTGGTCACTGTGCCGAAAATAATACACCTTAGATAAAGAAACGAAGGTACTAGAATGTACTCTACTTGTCTATACCACGTTTTCTTCTTATTAAGGCATTTCATTTTTCTACAAAGCTGAATTAGCTGACAGTGGAGTTGCAGTTCTGGTTTATTTTGGATAAGGCTCCGGTTTTGGATGATTTTATGGCATGGCACGGAAGTACTTTATGTGGCCTTCTCGTTGTTGCTGGTCTCGGTCATGTCGTTGATTGTGATGTTGCTGATCTCGGTGGTAGGGCCTTCTTGTTCCATGATCTCCGTGTATTCTTTTTGTATCTGGCCTACTGGCTGAGTTTTCTTTTATAAAAGCGATCTTTTTTTTAGATTTTTTGTACTACCTACTGTTGAGTTACCCTCTATAAAATCTCTACAACCATTATAATCGCCTTAAGCCCACCACTCTTCGCTCACCATGCAAGACAGGTAAAATCCCACTCTATTAGCAATACTCACACCTCCATAAAACGTCTTTGATGTGACTGATCCTAACATTGTTCGTCTATGAAAAATTTCATATCAGTACAATGAAGACATAGTAGGCCAGATCCAAAAAGAATACACGGAGATCATGGAACAAGAAGGCCCTACCACCGAGATCAGCAACATCACAATCAACGACATGACCGAGACCAGCAACAACGAGAAGGCCACATAAAGCACTTCCGTGCTATGCCATGAAAATCATCCAAAACTGGAGCCGTATCCAAAATAAACTGGTCACATAAAGCACTGTTGCGTGCAAGTTACTGGTTCAGAAACAGTGTTTTGGGGTTAGCTGTTCTGCTTTGTTCAGTTTGTTGTTCTCTTAAAATCAAATTTCACTTAGCCCGTTAGAGGAAGTAAAATCGTGGGACAACAGTTCATAAGAACGAATCTAAGGAAAAATAAAATGGGCAACACCATTTTAAACAAATAAAAAGGTTGGCACCGAAGATTTTAGCTTTGTCTCAAAACTGAAGTGAAAGAACGATCACTTTATTATTACTAAGAGCAATGACAGTAGTTAAAAATGACTATCACATAATATGAATATAGATCAGATCAAATTAAATTGTATTTATTAGGCCCATTTTTTTACCTTTCTGTTTTTTAAGTAATCCATTATATCTGTGTGTATTTCACTTTAGGTAATTATCTATAAGTAAGTCTAAAGTAGAGTAGGAATAATAGTAATAATAATAATAATAATAATAATAATAAATCATAGTACTTCTATGTGTAAAATGGCAGTAAAACATTCATGAAGATGTTCTTTTAGGAATATAAAAATTATGATGATATTCAGCACGTAAAAAAATACAATCATTTTAAAAAAAGCACTATTCATGTGCGGCACTGTTTGTACGAAACTACTAATAGGGAACCACTGGTTATACCAGGTTACTGTTTCACGTCAGCATACTATTCTGAACAATAAAATGGGCGATTTGATTATTTGCCACCGTTTACTTTGGTTTTGATATTTTGCCACAGATTACATTGAAATTGATCAGTGCCACCCCTTAGTTTGCACTTTTTTCTTTTGCCACTTCTGTACACAGAAATAATATTTGCAAAGGAGAAACAACTTAAGTGCACAAAACAGAGGACGCTTTTGCCCTTTACCTGTTTGACTAAATCACGCAGTCTGACCTCTAGCTCTAGCTCACTCCTGACACACAGACGCCACCGCTGCTGTTGCCCTGCTGCTCCCCGGAGGCCCCTGCTGCCCCGCCACCACCTCTCCCTCTTGCTGCTCCCCGGAGGCCCCTGCTGCCCCGCCACCACCTCTCCCTCTTGCTGCTCCCCGGAGGCCCCTGCTGCCCCGCCACCACCTCTCCCTCTTGCTGCTCCCCGGAGGCCCCTGCTGCCCCGCCACCACCTCTCCCTCTTGCTGCTCCCCGGAGGCCCCTGCTGCCCCGCCACCACCTCTCCCTCTTGCTGCTCCCCGGAGGCCCCTGCTGCCCCGCCACCACCTCTCCCTCTTGCTGCTCCCCGGAGGCCCCTGCTGCCCCGCCACCACCTCTCCCTCTTGCTCCCCTTGCATCTCCTCTCCTGTCCCTGCTGCTCACGGCGAGCTGCTCTTGCCGGCCGCCGCTTCTCCCCGTCTCAACGCCTCTTCCTGCTGCTCACGGCAAGCTGCTCTTGCCGGCCGCCGCTGCTCCCATTCTGCTCGAAGGACTAGTCCGTGCTGCTCCTCTTCACTGTCTCTTCTGATGCAAGCATTGGCAGATGGTCAAACTAGCTGATCTCAAACTTGAAATGCATGGAAACGTTGAACCTTTGATCCAAATAAATTGAAAAATTCCCAGAATAGTTAGAATTTCATTATTGAATTTCTGTAATTTTTGAAAAAAAAAATCGAGAGAGCTTTGAATATTTCGTCAAAATTTACAACTGTTGGCCTAATTTAAATTTCTCCAAAATGGCTCATCCAAATGAGCTCAAATTATACCAGAATAGTCACACATATATGGTTGTTTTTTTGAAATCATTTCAATTATTTCTGGTTTGTTCAAAAAAAAGTTCAAATTTTGGCATCATTTTGGCCTAATTTGGACAGCATTTTGGTTGTTTTTCTAACTTCTCACACAATTTATGCACATATGATCCAAAATATAACATATCTTTTCAGATGAACATATTCATGTACCATCACACAATTTGAACACAATATATTTCACATGTCCATACATCATCCATTTTCATACATCATCTAACATAAGGCTGTGATGTTGCACAAATTAGTAGGGGTTGCCAAGTCTGGCATATTACAACCAAAAACATAAGGCAATAATTGGTGCCATGTTGCACACAAAGTAATGGGTGCCAAGTCTGACATATTGCAACCAAAAGCATAGAGAACATAGAAGATGTTGCACAACACTAGATCTTCCTTCTCTTCGGGGTCAACTTCCTAGCTTTCGAGGTTGAGGCCATGTCATATGCCATCGTGGTGTCCTTCACAGTTGGGGTAGGTTGTTGCGATACCTCATCAGCCAATGCCATAGCCAACATCCTGCATGTGTTGAGAAATATAAGATTTGGAAGGAAAAATTAACATTACAAAGAACAGTTGATGTGTTTACCTTCTAGTCACGGGATTGGGACTGCCTTGAAGATTCGGTGGCATAGTGATCATGTGCCTATTGGGAGTCACAACAACTTCAAGTTGTGGTGCTGCATGTGTTGCCTCATCAGCCAACGCCGTAGCCAACATCCTGCTTGTGTTCAGAAATGTAAAAATTGCAAGGAAAATTAAACATTACTATAGAATGTGGGTATGTTACCTTCTTGTCACTGGATTGGGACTGCCTTGAAGACTAAATGGCATAGTGATCATGTGCCTATTGGGAGTCACAACAACTTCAAGTTGTGGGGCTGCCACTTCAGGTTCCAGTGCCAAGGTATCATCATCAGCTGGATACCTTGTTGCTCTCTTCTTTCTTTTCCTGCACGTAAACAAGTTAGTACACACTAAAATAAGTGATGAAATAAACATTGATCATTACAAGTGATGAAAACATTGATCATTTACAAGTACCTTGGCTTTGGTCCATTCAACGGACACGTGGACTGCCGGTGGCCTAAAATGTGGCATCTTTTGCATATATTCTTGCTGCCTAGTTGTTTTGGCTCTTTCTTCTTTTTAGGACCATCATCTCCACCTTCGAGGAAGCTTTTGTACCTGTTCTTTCTAGGCCTTCCATCACCTCTTTTCTTGTCTAATGGAGCCTCGATGTCAAATGGAAATTGTACATGTGGCCATTGAGACCTATCTGTCAATGGCTCAATCTCTCCAGCATATGCTGCCCGAAACTTCTCCAGAGAGAAATAGTCATGCACATAATCCTCTCATCCGGGATTCCTTCTATCTAGCAAGAAAGCAAGTGCATGCTCACAAGGCTTCCCTGTGTACTGCCACTCCAAGCACGTGCACTCGCTTTGGTCAGTTTTCACAACATGTCGCAAGTTGTATTTACTTGTGTCCCTCACCTCACAACTTGCAACTCCAAATTTCCCAACTTTCAAATGTTTAAGTCCCCTTGTCCTATTATGAATCTGTTGGATGATGGCTGGAATAATTTTTCCTTTCAGTTTCATTCCAATCTTTCTCCTTTTCTCATGAAGTTTCATGACTAGCTCTCTAAGAGTGTCAGCTAGCTCATCAGGTGGCAAATCTTTGTAATCTTTAATCCAACCATTAAAAGACTCGGCAAGATTATTGTTGGTTTAATCACATTTAATGGAAGGGGTCAAACATGCATCTCATCCATTTTAAGCTGTGGTACCTTGAGAGATATTCATGCACATCAGGTGCTTCTGCTATGATTTTATTCATGTGGTAGTTAAAAACTTGTGGCCTATATGCCCTAGCAGCTGGCCACATTCTACCAAACACATCTCCTTGGAACTTTTTAGAGAAGTTAGCCATGAGATGCCTAAAACACTCCCTTTGATCTGCATGAGAGAATATTTTTTGGACTGCATTCTCTAAACCTTTACATGCATCTGTGCATATAGCTAGAGGGGAAACATGACCTAATGCCTTGTTGAGTTGTGACATGAACCACGTCCAATTTTCGTCGGTTTCACCATCAATGAATGCAAATGCTACAGGATACATCCAATTATGCCCATCTAATGTTGTACAAACATAGAAAAAACATCAACAATAACAATGCTTAAAAGCCATCACATAGGATAAACACAGAAAAACATCAACAATACTTAAAAAACTTCAGTACCCTTATGCTTTGTCCATCAGTCCTCACTCTGGCTGCAATCCTCCATGGAAAACCCTTGGCTCTACATTTGCCAAGATATCTTTTCTTATCAGTCGGTGGAACCGGTCTCACGTAAGAGTACGTGTAAGGTCGGTCCGGGCCGCTTCATCCCACGATGCCGCCGAATCAATATAGGACTAGTAACGGCAAGATAATTGACAATATCGACGCCCACAACTACTTTGTGTTCTACTCGTGCATAGTAACTACGCATAGACCTAGCTCATGATGCCACTGTTGGGGAACGTAGCATAAATTCAAAATTTTCCTACGTGTCACCAAGATCTATCTATGGACTCATCTAGCAACGAGGGAGGAGTGGATCTACATACCCTTGTAGATCGCGCGCGGAAGCGTTCAAGAGAACAGGGTTGATGGAGTCGTACTCGTCGTGATCCAAATCACCGATGATCCTAGCGCCGAACGGACGGCACCTCCACGTTCAACACACGTACGGAGCAGCGACGTCTCCTCCTTCTTGATACAGCAAGGGGGGAGGAGAGGTTGATGGAGATCCAACAACACGACGGCGTGGTGGTGGAAGTAGCGGGATTCCAACAGGGCTTCGCCAAGCGCTGCGGGAGGAAGGAGATGTGTCATGGGAGGGAGAGGGAGGCGCCAGGGCTTAGGTTTTGTTGCCCTCCCTTCCCCCCACTATATATAGGGCCAAGGGAGAGGGGGGAGGAGCAGCCTTGGCCCTTCCTCCAAGGAAGGGTGCGGCCAGGGAGGAGTCCCTCCTCCCCAAGGCACCTCAGAGGTGCCTTCCCCCTTTAGGACTCTTCCTCTCCCTTGATTCTTGGCGCATGGGCCTCTTGGGGCTGGTGCCCTTGGCCCATATAGGCCAAGGCGCATCCCCTACAGCCCATGTGGCCCCCCGGGGCAGGTGGCCCCACCCGGTGGTCCCGGTACAATACCGGTGACCCTGAAACTTGTCCCGATGGCCGAAATAGCACTTCCTATATATAATTCTTTACCTCCGGACCATTCCGGAACTCCTCGTGACGTCCGGGATCTCATCCGGGACTCCGAACAACTTTCGGGTTACCGCATACTAATATCTCTATAACCCTAGCGTCACCGAACCTTAAGTGTAGACCCTACGGGTTCGGGAGACATGCAGACATGACCGAGATGACTCTCCGGTCAATAACCAACAGCGGGATCTGGATACCCATGTTGGCTCCCACATGTTCCACGATGATCTCATCGGATGAACCACGATGTCAAGGACTTAATCAATCCTGTATACAATTCCCTTTGTCTAGCGGTACGATACTTGCCCGAGATTCGATCGTCGGTATCCCGATACCTTGTTCAATCTCGTTACCGGCAAGTCTCTTTACTCGTTTCGTAACACATCATCCCGCGATCAACTCCTTGATCACATTGTGCACATTATGATGATGTCCTACCGAGTGGGCCCAGAGATACCTCTCCGTTTACACGGAGTGACAAATCCCAGTCTCGATTTGTGCTAACCCAACAGACACTTTCGGAGATACCCGTAGTGTACCTTTATAGCCACCCAGTTACGTTGTGACGTTTGGCACACCCAAAGCACTCCTACGGTATCTGGGAGTTGCACAATCTCATGGTCTAAGGAAATGATACTTGACACTAGAAAAGCTTTAGCATATGAACTACACGATCTAGTGCTATGCTTAGTATTGGGTCTTGTCCATCACATCATTCTCCTAATGATGTGATCCCGTTATCAACGACATCCAATGTCCATGGTCAGGAAACCGTAACCATCTATTGATCAACGAGCTAGTCAACTAGAGGCTTACTAGGGACATGATGTTGTCTATGTATCCACACATGTATCTGAGTTTCCTATCAATACAATTCTAGCATGGATAATAAACGATTATCATGAACAAGGAAATATAATAATAACTAATTTATTATTGCCTCTAGGGCATATTTCCAACAGTCTCCCACTTGCACTAGAGTCAATAATCCAGTTCACATCGATATGTGATTAACACTCAAGGTCACATCCCCATGTGACTAACACCCAAAGAGTTTACTAGAGTCAATAATCTAGTTCACATTTACCATGTGATTAACACTCGATGAGTTCTGGGTTTGATCATGTTATGCTTGTGAGAGAGGTTATAGTCAACGGGTCTGAATCTTTCAGATCTGTATGTACTTCGCAAATCTCTATGTCATCTTGTAGATGCAGCTACTACGCTATATTTGGAGCCATTTCAAATAACTGTTCTACATGGAGCTATTCTAAATTGTTGCTCCATTATACGTATCCAGTATCTCTAGTCAGAGCTATCCGGATAGGTGTTAAGCTTGCATCGACGTAAATCTTTACGTCGAACTCTTTATCACCTCCATAATCGAGAAAATTCCTTAGTCCACTAGTTACTAAGGATAACTTTGACCGCTGTCCTGTGATCCATTCTTAGATCACTCTTGTACCCCTTGACTGACTCATGGCAAGGCACATTTTAGGTGCGGTACACAGCATAGCATACTGTAGAGCCTATGTCTTAAGCATAGGGGACGACCTTCGTCCTATCTCTCTATTCTGCCGTGGTCGAGCTTTAAGTCTTAACTTCATACCTTACAACTCAGGCAAGAACTCCTTCTTTGACTGATCCATCTTGAACACCTTCAAGATCATGTCAAGGTATGTGCTCATTTGAAAGTACCATTAAGCGTTTTGATCTATCCTTATAGATCTTGATGCTCAATGTTCAAGTAGCTTAATCCAGGCTTTCCATTCAAAAACACTTTCGAAATAACCCTATATGCTTTCCAGAAATTCTACGTCATTTCTGATCAACAATATGTCAACAACATATATTTATCAGAAATTCTATAGTGCTCCCACTCACTTCTTTGGAAATACAAGTTTCTCATAAACTTTGTATACACCCAAAATCTTTGATCATCTCATCAAAGCGTACATTCCAACTCCGAGATGCTTACTCCAGTCCTTAGAAGGATTGCTGGAGCTTTGCATACTTATTAGCATCTTTCAGGATTGACAAAACCTTCCGGTTGTATCACATACAACCTTTCCTCAAGAAAATCGTCGAGGAAACAATGTTTTTTGACATCCTATCTACAAGATTTCATAAATAATGCAGTAATCGCTAATATAATTCCAACAGACTCTTAGCATCGCTACGAGTGAGAAAAGTCTCATCATAGTCAACTCCTTGAATTTGTCGGAAAACATCTTAACGACAAGTCGAGCTTTCTTAATGGTGATACTTACCATCATTGTCCGTCTTCCTTTTAAAATCCATCTGCACCCAACAGCCTTACGACTATCAAGTAGTTCTTCCAAAGTCTACACTTTGTTTTCATATATGGATCCTCTCTCGGATTATATGGCCTCGAGCCATTTATCGGAATCCAGGCCCACCACCGCTTCTCCATAGCTCGTAGGTTCATTGTTGTCTAGCAACATGACTTCCAAGACAGGATTACGTACCACTCTGAAGTAGTACGCATCCTTGTCATCCCACGAGGTTTGGTAGTGACTTGATCTGAAGTTTCATGATCACTATCATAAGCTTCCACTTCAATTGGTGTAGGTGCCACAGGAACAACTCATGTGCCCTGCCACACACTAGTTGAAGAGACAGTTCAATAACCTCATCAAGTCTCCACCATCCTCCTACTCAATTCTTTCGAGAGAAACTTTTCCTCGAGAAAGGACCCGATTCTAGAAACAATCCCTTATTGCTTTCGGATCTGAGACAAGAGGTATACCCAACTGTTTTGGGTGTCCTATGAAGATGTATTTATCCGCTTTGGGTTCGAGCTTATCGACCTGAAACCTTTTTCACATAAGCGTCGCAGCCCCAAACTTTTAAGAAATGACAACTTAGGTTTCTCTAAACCATAGTTCATACGGTGTCATCTCATCGGAATTACGTGGTGCCCCTTGTAAAGTGAATGTGGTTGTCTCTAATGCCTAACCCATAAACTATTGTGGTAATTCGATAAGAGACATCATGGTATGCATCATATCCAATAGGGTGCAGTTATGATGTTCGGACACACCATCACACTATGGTGTTCCAGGCTGTATTAGTTGTGAAACAATTTCCACAATGTCTTAATTCTATGCCAAACTCGTAATTCAGATATTCATCTCTATGATCATATCATAGATATTTTATCCTCTTGTCCCGATGATCTTTCAACTTCACCTTGAAATTACTTGAACCTTTCAATAATTCAGACTCGTGATTTATCAAGTAAATATACTCAACATCTACTCAAATCATCTGTGAAGTAAGAACATAACTATATCCACTACACGCCTCAGCACTCATTGGACTGCACACATCAAAATGTATTTCTTCCAACAAGTTGCTTTCTAGTTCCGTTTTACTGAAAATGAGGCTTTCAGTCATCTTGCCCATGTGGTATGATTTGCATGTCTCAAGTGATTCAAAATCAAGTGAGTCCAAATGGTCCATTTGCATGGAGTTTCTTCATGCATATACACCAATAGACATGGTTTGCATGTCTCAAACCTTTCAAAAATGAGTGAGCCCAAAGATCCATCAACATGGAGCTTCTTCATGCGTTTTATACCGATATGACTTAAGTGGCAGTGCCACAAGTAGGTGGGACTATCATTACTATCATGTATCTTTTGGCATGAACATGTGTATCACTACGATCGAGATTCAATAAACCATTCATTTTAGGTGCAAGACCATTGAAGGTATTATTCAAATAAACAGAGTAACTGTTATTCTCCTTAAATGAATAACCGTATTGCGATAGACATAATCCAATCATGTCTATGCTCAACGCAAACACCAATCTCGATGGTAGAGGGAGCATACGATATTTGATCAACCTTGGAAATACTTCCAACACATATCGTCATCTCACCTTTAGCTAGTCTCCGTTTTATTCCGTAGCTTTTATTTCGAGTTACTAACACTTAGCAACTGAACCGGTATCTAATACCCTGGTGCTACTAGGAGTACTAGTAAAGTACACATTAACACAATGTATATCCAATATACTTCTATCGACCTTGCCAGCCTTCTCATCTACCAAGTATCTAGGGTAATTCTGCTCCAGTGGCTGTTCCCTTTATTACAGAAGCACTTAGTCTTGGGTTTGGGTTCAACCTTGGGTTTTTTCACTAGAGCAGCAGTTGAATTGCCGTTTCATGAAGTATCCCTTCTTGCCCTTGCCCTTCTTGAAACTAGTGGTTTCACCAACCATCAACAATTGATGCTCCTTCTTGATTTCTACTTTTGTGGTGTCAAACATCGCGAATATCTCAAGGATCATCATATATATCCCTGATATATTATAGTTCAACACGAAGCTCTAGCAGCTTGGTGGTAATGACTTCGGAGAAACATCACTATCTCATCTGGAAGATCAACTCCCACTCGATTCAAGCGATTGTCGTACTCAGACAATCTGAGCACAAGTTCAACAATTGAGCTTTTCTCCTTAGTTTGTAGGCTAAGAAAATCGTCGGAGGTCTTATACCTCTTGACGTGGGCACGAGCCTGAAATCCCAATTTCAGCCCTCGAAACATCTCATATGTTCCGCGACGTTTCAAAAAAACATTTTTGGTGCCTCAATTCTAAACCATTTAGCATTACGCACCGAACTATCATGTAATCATCAAAACGTGTATGTCAGATGTTCGCAACATCCACAGACAACGTTCGAGGTTCAGCACACTGAGCGGTGCATTAAGGACATAAGCTTCCTATGAAGCAATGAGGACAATCCTCAGTTTGCGGACCTAGTCCGCATAATTTCTACTATCAACTTTCAACTAAATTTTTCTCTAGGAACATATCTAAACAGTAGAACTAAAGCGCGAGCTACGACATAATTTGCAAAATCCTTTTTGACTATGTTCAGGATAAACAAGTTCATCTTATGAACTCCCACTCAGATAGACATCCCTCTAGTCATCTAAGTGATTACATGATCCGAGTCAACTAGGCCGTGTCCGATCATCACGTGAGACAGACTAGTCAACGTCGGTGAACATCTTCATGTTGATCGTATCTTCTATACGACTCATGCTCGACCTTTCGGTCTTCTGTGTTCCGAGGCCATGTCTATACACATGCTAGGCTCGTCAAGTCAACCTAAGTGTTTGCATGTGTAAATCTGTCTTACACCCGTTGTATGTGAATGTTAGAATCTGACACCCGATCATCACGTGGTGCTTCGAAACAACGAACTGTCGCAACGGTGCACAGTTAGGGGGAACACTTTCTTGAAATTTTTAATGAGGGATCATCTTATTTACTACCGTCGTTCTAAGTAAACAAGATGTATAAACATGATAAACATCAGATGCAATCAAATAGTAGTGACATGATATGGCCAATATCATATAGCTCCTTTGATCTCCATCTTGGGGCTCCATGATCATCATCATCACCGGCATGACACCATGATCTCCATCATCATGATCTCCATCATTGTGTCTCCATGAAGTTGTCTCGCCAACTTATTACTTCTACTACTACAGCTAACGGTTAGCAATAAAGTAAAGTAATTACATGACATTTATGTTGACACACAGGTCATAAATAAATTAAGACAACTCCCATGGCTCCTGCCGGTTGTCATACTCATCGACATGCAAGTCGTGATTCCTATTACAAGAACATGATCAATCTCATACATCACATATATCATTCATCACATCCTTTTGGCCATATCACATCACATAGCATACCCTGCAAAAACAAGTTAGACGTCCTCTAATTGTTGTTTGCATGTTTTACGTGGCTGCTATGGGTTTCTAGCAAGAACGTTTCTTACCTACGCAAAGACCACAACGTGATATGCCAATTGCTATTTACCCTTCATAAGGACCCTTTTCATCGAATCCGATTCGACTAAAGTGGGAGAGACAGACACCCGCCAGCCACCTAATGCAACTAGTGCATGTCAGTCGGTGGAACCGGTCTCACGTAAGAGTACGTGTAAGGTCGGTCCGGGCCGCTTCATCCCACGATGCCGCCGAATCAAGATAGGACTAGTAACGGCAAGATAATTGACAATATCGGCGCCCACAACTACTTTGTGTTCTACTCGTGCATAGTAACTACGCATAGACCTAGCTCATGATGCCACTATTGGGGAACGTAGCATAAATTCAAAATTTTCCTACGTGTCACCAAGATCTATCTATGGAGTCATCTAGCAACGTGGGAGGAGTGGATCTACATACCCTTGTAGATCGCGCGCGGAAGCGTTCAAGAGAACGGGGTTGATGGAGTCGTACTCGTCGTGATCCAAATCACCGATGATCCTAGCGCCGAACGGACGGCACCTCCGTGTTCAACACACGTACGGAGCAGCGACGTCTCCTCCTTCTTGATCCAGCAAGGGGGGAGGAGAGGTTGATGGAGATCCAACAACACGACGGCGTGGTGGTGGAAGTAGGGGATTCCAACAGGGCTTCGCCAAGCGCTGCGGGAGGAGGGAGATGTGTCATGGGAGGGAGAGGGAGGCGCCAGGGCTTAGGTTTTGTTGCCCTCCCTTCCCCCCACTATATATAGGGCCAAGGGAGAGGGGGGAGGCGCAGCCTTGGCCCTTCCTCCAAGGAAGGGTGCGGCCAGGGAGGAGTCCCTCCTCCCCAAGGCACCTCAGAGGTGCCTTCCCCCTTTAGGACTCTTCCTCTCCCTTGATTCTTGGCGCATGGGCCTCTTGGGGCTGGTGCCCTTGGCCCATATAGGCCAAGGCGCATCCCCTACAGCCCATGTGGCCCCCCGGGGCAGGTGGCCCCACCCGGTGGACCCCCGGGACCCTTCCGGTGGTCCCGGTACAATACCGGTGACCCCGAAACTTGTCCCGATGGCCGAAATAGCACTTCCTATATATAATTCTTTACCTCCGGACCATTCCGGAACTCCTCGTGACGTCCGGGATCTCATCCGGGACTCCGAACAACTTTCAGGTTACCGCATACTAATATCTCTATAACCCTAACGTCACCGAACCTTAAGTGTGTAGACCCTACGGGTTCGGGAGACATGCAGACATGACCGAGATGACTCTCCGGTCAATAACCAACAGCGGGATCTGGATACCCATGTTGGCTCCCACATGTTCCACGATGATCTCATCGGATGAACCACGATGTCAAGGACTTAATCAATCCCGTATACAATTCCCTTTGTCTAGCGGTACGATACTTGCCCGAGATTCGATCGTCGGTATCCCGATACCTTGTTCAATCTCGTTACCGGCAAGTCTCTTTACTCGTTCCGTAACACATCATCCCGTGATCAACTCCTTGATCACATTGTGCACATTATGATGATGTCCTACCGAGTGGGCCCAGAGATACCTCTCCGTTTACACGGAGTGACAAATCCCAGTCTCGATTCGTGCCAACCCAACAGACACTTTCGGAGATACCCGTAGTGTACCTTTATAGCCACCCAGTTACGTTGTGACGTTTGGCACACCCAAAGCACTCCTACGGTATCCGGGAGTTGCACAATCTCATGGTCTAAAGAAATGATACTTGACATTAGAAAAGCTTTAGCATACGAACTACACGATCTAGTGCTATGCTTAGGATTGGGTCTTGTCCATCACATCATTCTCCTAATGATGTGATCCCGTTATCAACGACATCCAATGTCCATGGTCAGGAAACCGTAAACATCTATTGATCAACGAGCTAGTCAACTAGAGGCTTACTAGGGACATGATGTTGTCTATGTATCCACACATGTATCTGAGTTTCCTATCAATACAATTCTAGCATGGATAATAAACGATTATCATGAACAAGGAAATATAATAATAACTAATTTATTATTGCCTCTAGGGCATATTTCCAACAATCTCCTCATCTAGTGGCACGCTATCATCCACGAGAATGGCAGCCTCAATGAAAAGCTGACGCTCCTCCTCTTCGGCCATGTAAACTTCCTCACTAGGTGGAGAAGGTGGTGGCTCAGGGACCGCCTCATCGTTGATACCAAGAAGATCGCACATATTCTCTTCGGTTATGGGAATGTCGACATCGTTAATACCAAGAGGATCACACATATTGTCTACTCCAATTATGGGAGGAGCTATCTCAATCAAGCTCCAATCTAGGAGTGATTCTTCCTGATTAACCACGGAGGACTCACATCTCTCAGTACTATCAACCACATCAAAAACAGTTTGAGATTGCATTGTGGCTGGGTGGTCAACATCATCCGGTGAAAACTCCACATCATTAGAAAAAACTCTACATTGACTACCCATTGTCTGTGCCATCTCGAAAGCTGACAAGTTTGAATTGTCAACAACCACAGAGGAGCTAGCACTGCATTCTACAGATTTGTTAGTTGTCTTTTTTGGAGCAGCTGGCTTTTTCGTAGTAGTTGGCTGAAGGAAATATGCCCTAGAGGCAATAATAAAGTTATTATTTATTTCCTTATATCATGATAAAAGTTTATTATTCATGCTAGAATTGTATTAACCGGAAACATAATACATGTGTGAATACATAGACAAACAGAGTGTCACTAGTATGCCTCTACTTGACTAGCTCGTTAATCAAAGATGGTTATGTTTCCTAACCATGGACAAAGAGTTGTTATTTGATTAACGGGATCACATCATTAGTTGAATGATCTGATTGACATGACCCATTCCATTAGCTTAGCACCCGATCGTTTAGTATGTTGCTATTGCTTTCTTCATGACTTATACATGTTCCTATGACTATGAGATTATGCAACTCCCGTTTGCCAGAGGAACACTTTGTGTGCTACCAAACGTCACAACGTAACTGGGTGATTATAAAGGAGCTCTACAGGTGTCTCCAAAGGTACATGTTGGGTTGGCGTATTTCGAGATTAGGATTTGTCACTCCGATTGTCGGAGAGGTATCTCTGGGCCCTCTCGGTAATGCACATCACTTAAGCCTTGCAAGCATTGCAACTAATGAGTTAGTTGCGGGATGATGTATTACAGAACGAGTAAAGAGACTTGCCGGTAACGAGATTGAACTAGGTATAGGATACCGACGATCGAATCTCGGGCAAGTAACATACCGATGACAAAGGGAACAACGTATGTTGTTATGCGGTCTGACCGATAAAAGATCTTCGTAGAATATGTAGGAGCCAATATGAGCATCCAGGTTCCGCTATTGGTTATTGACCGGAGACGTGTCTCGGTCATGTCTACATTGTTCTCGAACCCGTAGGGTCCGCACGCTTAAGGTTACGATGACAGTTATATTATGAGTTTATGCATTTTGATGTACCGAAGGTTGTTCGGAGTCCCGGATGTGATCACGGACATGACGAGGAGTCTCTAAATGGTCGAGACATAAAGATTGATATATTGGAAGCCTATGTTTGGATATCGAAAGTGTTCCGGGTGAAATCGGGATTTTACCGGAGTACCGGGAGGTTACCGGAACCCCCCGGGAGGTATATGGGCCTTAGTGGGCCTTAGTGGAAGAGAGGAGAGGTGGCCAGAGATGGGCCACGCGCCCCTCCCCCCCTTGGTCCGAATTGGACAAGGAGAGGGGGCCGGCCCCCCTTCCTCCTCTCTCTCCTCTCCCCCCCCCCCTCCACGAATCCTATTCCAACTAGGAAAGGGGGGAGTCCTACTCCCAGAAGGAGTAGGACTCCTCCTGGCGTGCCACACCTTGGCCGGCCGGCCCCCCTCCCTTGAACCTTTATATACGGAGGCAGGGGCACCCCTAGAGACACAAGTTGATCCACGTGATCATATTCTTAGCCGTGTGCGGTGCCCCCTTCCACCATAGTCCTCGATAATATTGTAGCGGTGCTTAGGCAAAGCCCTGCGACAGTAGTACATCAAGATCGTCACCACGCCGTCGTGCTAACGGAACTCTTCCCCGACACTTTGCTGGATCGGAGTCCGGGGATCGTCATCGAGCTGAACGTGTGCTAGAACTCGGAGGTGCCGAAGTTTCGGTGCTTGATCGGTCGGGCCGTGGAGACGTATGACTACATCAACCAAACGCTTCCGTTGTCGATCTACAAGGGTACGTAGATCACACTCTCCCCCTCTCGTTGCTATGCATCACCATGATCTTGCGTGTGTGTAGGAAATTTTTTGAAATTACTATGAAACCCAACAGTGGCATTCGAGCCTAGATTTTATATGTTGATGTTATATTCATGAGTAGAACACAAGTGAGTTGTGGGCGATATAAGTCATACTGCTTACCAGCATGTCATACTTTGGTTCGGCGGTATTGTTGGACGAAGCGGCCCGGACCAACATTACGCGTACGCTTACGCGAGACCGGTTCTCCCGACGTGCTTTGCACATAGGTGGCTTGCGGGTGAAAGTTTCTCCAACTTTAGTTGAACCGAGTGTGGCTACGCCCGGTCCTTGCGAAGGTTAAAACAGCACCAACTTGACAAACTATCGTTGTGGTTTTGATGCGTAGGTAAGATTGGTTCTTGCTTAAGCCCGTAGCAGCCACGTAAAACATGCAACAACAAAGTAGAGGACGTCTAACTTGTTTTTGCAGGGCATGTTGTGATGTGATATGGTCAAGACATGATGCTAAATTTTATTGTATGAGATGATCATGTTTTGTAACCGAGTTATCGGCAACTGGCAGGAGCCATATGGTTGTCGCTTTATTGTATGCAATGCAATTGCGCTGTAATGCTTTACTTTATCACTAAGCGGTAGCGATAGTCGTGGAAGCATAAGATTGGCGAGACGACAACGATGCTACGATGGAGATCAAGGTGTCGCGACGGTGACGATGGTGATCATGATGGTGCTTCGGAGATGAAGATCACAAGCACAAGATGATGATGGCCATATCATATCACTTATATTGATTGCATGTGATGTTTATCTTTTATGCATCTTATCTTGCTTTGATTGACGGTAGCATTATAAGATGATCTCTCACTAAATTATCAAGAAGTGTTCTCCCTGAGTATGCACCGTTGCGAAAGTTCTTCGTGCTGAGACACCATGTGATGATCGGGTGTGATAGGCTCTACGTTCAAATACAACGGGTGCAAAACAGTTGCACACGCGGAATACTCAGGTTATACTTGACGAGCCAAGCATATACAGATATGGCCTCGGAACACGAAGACCGAAAGGTCGAGCGTGAATCATATAGTAGATATGATCAACATAGTGATGTTCACCAATGAAACTACTCCATCTCACGTGATGATCGGACATGGTTTAGTTGATTTGGATCACGTAATCACTTAGATGATTAGAGGGATGTCTATCTAAGTGGGAGTTCTTTAAGTAATATGATTAACTGAACCTAAATTTATCATGAACTTAGTACCTGATAGTATCTTGCTTGTTTATGTATGATTGTAGATAAATGGCCCGTGCTGTTGTTCCGTTGAATTTAATGCGTTCCTTGAGAAAGCAAAGTTGAAAGATGATGGTAGCAATTACACGGACTGGGTCCGTAACTTGAGGATTATCCTCATTGCTGCACAGAAGAATTACGTCCTGGAAGCACCGCTGGGTGCCAGGCCTGCTGCTGGAGCAACACCAGATGTTGTGAACGTCTGGCAGAGCAAAGCTGATGACTACTCGATAGTTCAGTGTGCCATGCTTTACGGCTTAGAACCGGGACTTCAACGATGTTTTGAACGTCATGGAGCATATGAGATGTTCCAGGAGTTGAAGTTAATATTTCAAGCAAATGCCCGGATTGAGAGATATGAAGTCTCCAATAAGTTCTATAGCTGCAAGATGGAGGAGAACAGTTCTGTCAGTGAGCATATACTCAAAATGTCTGGGTATAATAATCACTTGATTCAAATGGGAGTTAATCTTCCAGATGATTGCGTCATTGACAGAATTCTCCAATCACTGCCACCAAGCTACAAGAGCTTCATGATGAACTATAATATGCAAGGGATGAATAAGACTATTCCCGAGCTCTTCGCAATGCTGAAAGTTGCGGAGGTAGAAATCAAAAAGGAGCATCAAGTGTTGATGGTCAACAAGACCACTAGTTTCAAGAAAAAGGGCAAAGGGAAGAAGAAGGGGAACTTCAAGAAGAACAGCAAGCAAGTTGCTGCTCAAGAGAAGAAACCAAAGTCTGGACCTAAGCCTGAAACTGAGTGCTTCTACTGCAAGCAGACTGGTCACTGGAAGCGGAACTGCCCCAAGTATTTGGCAGATAAGAAGGATGGCAAGGTGAACAAAGGTATATGTGATATACATGTTATTGATGTGTACCTTACTAATTCTCGCAGTAGCACCTGGGTATTTGATATTGGTTCTGTTGCTAATATTTGCAACTCAAAACAGGGACTATGGATTAAGCGAAGATTGGCTAAGGACGAGGTGACGATGCGCGTGGGAAACGGTTCCAAAGTCGATGTGATCGCAGTCGGCACGCTACCTCTACATCTACCTTCGGGATTAATATTAGACCTAAATAATTGTTATTTGGTGCCAGCGCTAAGCATGAACATTATATCTGGATCTTGTTTGATGCGAGACGGTATTCATTTAAATCAGAGAATAATGGTTGTTCTATTTATATGAGTAATATCTTTTATGGTCATGCACCCTTGAAGAGTGGTCTATTCTTATTGAATCTCAATAGTAGTAACACACATATTCATAATGTTGAAGCCAAAAGATGCAGAGTTGATAATGATAGTGCAACTTATTTGTGGCACTACCGTTTAGGTCATATCGGTGTAAAGCGCATGAAGAAACTACATACTGATGGACTTTTGGAACCACTTGATTATGAATCACTTGGTACTTGTGAACCGTGCCTCATGGGCAAGATGACTAAAACGCCGTTCTCCGGTACTATGGAGAGAGCAACAGATTTGTCGGAAATCATACATACATATGTACGTGGTCCGAAGAATATTCAGGCTCATGGCGGATATTGTTATTTTCTCACCTTCACAGATGACTTAAGCAGATATGGGTATATCTACTTAATGAAACATAAGTCTGAGACATTTGAAAAGTTCAAAGAATTTCAGAGTGAAGTTGAAAATCATCGTAACAAGAAAATAAAGTTTCTACAATCTGATCGTGGAGGGGAATATTTGAGTTACGAGTTTGGTGTACATTTAAAACAATGCGGAATAGTTTCGCAACTCACGCCACCCGGAACACCATAGCGTAATGGTGTGTCCGAACGTCATAATCGTACTTTACTAGATATGGTGTGATCTATGATGTCTCTTACTGATTTACCGCTATCGTTTTGGGGTTATGCTTTGGAGACGGCCGCATTCACGTTAAATAGGGCACCATCAAAATCCGTTGAGACGACGCCTTATAAACTATGGTTTAGCAAGAAACCAAAGTTGTCGTTTCTGAAAGTTTGGGGTTGCGATGCTTATGTGAAAGAGCTTCAACCTGATAAGCTCGAACCCAAATCGGAGAAATGTGTCTTCATAGGATATCCAAAGGAGACTATTGGATACACCTTCTTGTTGGGTTTCGTAGTAATTTCAAAAAATTTCCTACGCACACGCAAGATCATGTGATGCATAGCAACGAGGGGAAGAGTATTGCCTACGTACCCTACGCAGACCGACTGCGGAAGCGATGACACGACGTAGAGGAAGTAGTCGTACGTCTTCACGATCCAACCGATCAAGCACCGAAACTACGGCACCTCCGAGTTCGAGCACACGTTCAGCTCGATGACGATCCCCGGACTCCGATCCAGCAAAGTGTCGGGGAAGAGTTCCATCAGCACGACGGCGTGGTGACGATCTTGATGAACTACAGCAGCAGGGCTTCGCCTAAACTCCGCTACAGTATTATCGAGGAATATGGTGGCAGGGGGCACCGCACACGGCTAAGGAATCGATCACGTGGATCAACTTGTGTCAACTTGTGTGTTTAGAGGTTCCCCTGCCTCCGTATATAAAGGAGGAGAGGAGGGGAGGCTGGCCGGCCAAGGGGGGGAGGCGCAGGAGAGTCCTACTCCCTCTGGGAGTAGGATTCCCCCTCCAATCCTAGTCCAACTAGGATTCCTCGGAGGGGAAAAGAGGAGGAGGGGGCCGGCCACCTCTCCTAGTCCTAATAGGACTAGGGGAAGGGGGGGGCGCGCAGCCCATCTAGGGCAGCCCCTTCTCTTTTCCACTAAGGCCCACTATGGCCCAAATAGCTCCCGGGGGGTTCCGGTAACCCTCTCGGTAACCCGGTAAAATCCCGATTTCACCCGGAACACTTCCGATGTCCAAACATAGGCTTCCAATATATCAATCTTTATGTCTCGACCATTTCGAGACTCCTCGTCATGTCCGTGATCACATCCGGGACTCCGAACAACCTTCGGTACATCAAAATGCATAAACTCATAATATAACTGTCATCGTAACCTTAAGCGTGCGGACCCTACGGGTTCGAGAACAATGTAGACATGACCGAGACACGTCTCCGGTCAATAACCAATAGCGGGACCTGGATGCCCATATTGGCTCCTACATATTCTACGAAGATCTTTATCGGTCAGACCGCATAACAACATACGTTGTTCCCTTTGTCATCGGTATGTTACTTGCCCGAGATTCGATCGTCGGTATCCAATACCTAGTTCAATCTCGTTACCGGCAAGTCTCTTTACTCGTTCCGTAATACATCATCTCACAACTAACATATTAGTTGTAATGCTTGCAAGGCTTATGTGATGTGTATTACCGAGAGGGCCCAGAGATACCTCTCCGACAATCGGAGTGACAAATCCTAATCTCGAAATACGCCAACCCAACATCGACCATTGGAGACACCTGTAGTACTCCTTTATAATCACCCAGTTACGTTGTGACGTTTGGTAGTACCCAAAGTGTTCCTCCGGTAAACGGGAGTTGCATAATCTCATAGTCATAGGAACATGTATAAGTCATGAAGAAAGCAATAGCAACATACTAAACGATCGGGTGCTAAGCTAATGGAATGGGTCATGTCAATCAGATCATTCTACTAATGATGTGACCTCGTTAATCAAATAACAACTCATTGTTCATGGTTAGGAAACATAACCATCTTTGATTAACGAGCTAGTCAAGTAGAGGCATACTAGTGACACTCTGTTTGTCTATGTATTCACACATGTATTATGTTTCCGGTAAATACAATTCTAGCATGAATAATAAACATTTATCATGATTATAAGGAAATAAATAATAACTTTATTATTGCCTCTAGGGCATATTTCCTTCAGTCTCCCACTTGCACTAGAGTCAATAATCTAGATTACACTGTAATGATTCTAACACCCATGGAGCCTTGGTGCTGATCATGTTTTGCTCGTGGAAGAGGCTTAGTCAACGGGTCTGCAACATTCAGATCCGTATGTATCTTGCAAATCTCTATGTCTCCCACCTGGACTAGATCCCGGATGGAGTTGAAGCGTCTCTTGATGTGTTTGGTCCTTTTGTGAAATCTGGATTCCTTTGCCAAGGCAATTGCACCAGTATTGTCACAAAAGATTTTCATTGGACCCGATGCACTAGGTATGACACCTAGATCGGATATGAACTCCTTCATCCAGACTCCTTCATTTGCTGCTTCCGAAGCAGCTATGTATTCCGCTTCACATGTAGATCCCGCTACAACGCTTTGTTTAGAACTGCACCAACTGACAGCTCCACCGTTTAATGTAAACACGTATCCGGTTTGCGATTTAGAATCGTCCGGATCAGTGTCAAAGCTTGCATCAACGTAACCTTTTACGATGAGCTCTTTGTCACCTCCATATACGAGAAACATATCCTTAGTCCTTTTCAGGTATTTCAGGATGTTCTTGACCGCTGTCCAGTGATCCACTCCTGGATTACTTTGGTACCTCCCTGCTAAACTTATAGCAAGGCACACATCAGGTCTGGTACACAGCATTGCATACATGATAGAGCCTATGGCTGATGCATAGGGAACATCTTTCATATTCTCTCTATCTTCTGCAGTGGTCGGGCATTGAGTCTTACTCAATTTCACACCTTGTAACACAGGCAAGAACCCTTTCTTTGCTTGATCCATTTTGAACTTCTTCAAAATTTTGTCAAGGTATGTGCTTTGTGAAAGTCCAATTAAGCGTCTTGATCTATCTCTATAGATCTTAATGCCTAATATGTAAGCAGCTTCACCGAGGTCTTTCATTGAAAAACTTTTATTCAAGTATCCCTTTATGCTATCCAGAAATTCTATATCATTTCCAATCAGTAATATGTCATCCACATATAATATCAGAAATGCTACAGAGCTCCCACTCACTTTCTTGTAAATACAGGCTTCTCCGAAAGTCTGTATAAAACCAAATGCTTTGATCACACTATCAAAACGTTTATTCCAACTCCGAGAGGCTTGCACCAGTCCATAAATGGATCGCTGGAGCTTGCACACTTTGTTAGCTTCCTTTGGATCGACAAAACCTTCCGGTTGCATCATATACAACTCTTCTTCCAGAAATCCATTCAGGAATGCAGTTTTGACATCCATCTGCCAAATTTCATAATCATAAAATGCGGCAATCGCTAACATGATTCGGACGGACTTAAGCATCGCTACGGGTGAGAAGGTCTCATCGTAGTCAATCCCTTGAACTTGTCGAAAACCTTTTGCGACAAGTCGAGCTTTGTAGACAGTAACATTACCATCAGCGTCAGTCTTCTTCTTAAAGATCCATTTATTCTCAATTGCTTGCCGATCATCGGGCAAGTCAACCAAAGTCCATACTTTGTTCTCATACATGGATCCCATCTCAGATTTCATGGCTTCAAGCCACTTTGCGGAATCTGGGCTCACCATCGCTTCTTCATAGTTCGTAGGTTCATCATGATCTAGTAGCATGACTTCCAGAACAGGATTTCCGTACCACTCTGGCGCGGATCTTACTCTGGTTGATCTACGTGGTTCAGTAGTATCTTGATCTGAAGTTTCATGATCATTATCATTGGCTTCCTCACTAACCGGTGTAGGTGTCACTGAAACAGTTTTCTGTGATGAACTACTCTCCAGTAAGGGAGCAGGTACAGTTACCTCGTCAAGTTCTACTTTCCTCCCACTCACTTCTTTCGAGAGAAACTCCTTCTCTAGAAATGATCCATTCTTAGCAACGAATGTTTTGCCTTCGGATCTGTGATAGAAGGTGTACCCAACAGTTTCCTTTGGGTATCCTATGAATACACATTTCTCCGATTTGGGTTCGAGCTTATCAGGTTGAAGCTTTTTCACATAAGCATCGCAGCCCCAAACTTTAAGAAACGACAACTTTGGTTTCTTGCCAAACCATAGTTCATAAGGCGTCGTCTCAACGGATTTTGATGGTGCCCTATTTAACGTGAATGCGGCCGTCTCTAAAGCATAACCCCAAAATGATAGCGGTAAATCTGTAAGAGACATCATAGATCGCACCATATCTAGTAAAGTACGATTACGACGTTCGGACACACCATTGCGCTGTGGTGTTCCGGGTGGCGTGAGTTGTGAAACTATTCCACAGTTTTTCAAATGTACACCAAACTCGTAACTCAAATATTCTCCTCCACGATCAGATCGTAGAAACTTTATTTTCTTGTTACGATGATTTTCAACTTCACTCTGAAATTCTTTGAACTTTTCAAATGTTTCAGACTTATGCTTCATTAAGTAGATATATCCATATCTGCTCAAATCATCTGTGAAGGTGAGAAAATAACGATATCCGCCACGAGCCTCAATATTCATCGGACCACATACATCGGTATGTATGATTTCCAACAAATCTGTTGCTCTCTCCATAGTACCGGAGAACGGTGTTTTAGTCATCTTGCCCATGAGGCACGGTTCGCAAGTACCAAGTGATTCATAATCAAGTGGTTCCAAAAGTCCATTAGTATGGAGTTTCTTCATGCGTTTTACACCGATATGACCTAAACGACAGTGCCACAAATAAGTTGCACTTTCATTATCAACTCTGCATCTTTTGGTTTCAACATTATGAATATGTGTATTACTACTATCGAGATTCAGTAAGAATAGACCACTCTTCAAGGGTGCATGACCATAAAAGATATTACTCATATAAATAGAACAACCATTATTCTCTGATTTAAATGAATAACCGTCTCGCATTAAACAAGATCCAGATATAATGTTCATGCTCAACGCTGGCACCAAATAACAATTATTTAGGTCTAATATTAATCCCGAAGGTAGATGTAGAGGTAGCGTGCCGACCGCGATCACATCGACTTTGGAACCGTTTCCCACGCGCATCGTCACCTCGTCCTTTGCCAGTGCCCGCTTATTCTGTAGTCCCTGTTTCGAGTTGCAAATATTAGCAACAGAACCAGTATCAAATACCCAGGTGCTACTGCGAGCTCTAGTAAGGTACACATCAATAACATGTATATCATATATACCTTTGTTCACCTTGCCATCCTTCTTATCCGCCAAATACTTGGGGCAGTTCCGCTTCCAGTGACCAGTCTGCTTGCAGTAGAAGCACTCAGTTTCAGGCTTAGGTCCAGACTTGGGTTTCTTATCTTGAGCAGCAACTTGCTTGCTGTTCTTCTTGAAGTTCCCTTTCTTCTTTCCTTTGCCCTTTTTCTTGAAACTAGTGGTTTTGTTAACCATCAACACTTGATGCTCCTTTTTGATTTCTACCTCCGCAGCTTTCAGCATTGCGAAGAGCTCGGGAATAGTCTTGTTCATCCCTTGCATATTATAGTTCATCACGAAGCTCTTGTAGCTTGGTGGCAGTGATTGGAGAATTCTGTCGATGACGCAATCATCCGGAAGATTAACTCCCAATTGAATCAAGTGATTATTATACCCAGACATTTTGAGTATATGCTCACTGACAGAACTGTTCTCCTCCATCTTGCAGCTATAGAACTTATTGGAGACTTCATATCTCTCAATCCGGGCATTTGCTTGAAATATTAACTTCAACTCCTGGAACATCTCATATGCTCCATGACGTTCAAAACGTCGTTGAAGTCCCGATTCTAAGCCGTAAAGCATGGCACACTGAACTATTGAGTAGTCATCAGCTTTGCTCTGCCAGACGTTCATAACATCTGGCGTTGCTCCAGCAGCAGGCCTGGCACCCAGCGGTGCTTCCAGGACGTAATTCTTCTGTGCAGCAATGAGGATAATCCTCAAGTTACGGACCCAGTCCGTGTAATTGCTACCATCATCTTTCAACTTTGCTTTCTCAAGGAACGCATTAAAATTTAACGGAACAACAGCACGAGCCATCTATCTACAATCAACATAAACAAGCAAGATACTATCAGGGACTAAGTTCATGATAAATTTTAAGTTCAATTAATCATATTACTAAAGAACTCCCACTTAGATAGACATCCCTCTAATCCTCTAAGTGATCACGTGATCCAAATCAACTAAACCATAACCGATCATCACGTGAGATGGAGTAGTTTTCAATGGTGAACATCGTTATGTTGATCATATCTACTATATGATTCACGCTCGACCTTTCGGTCTCCGTGTTCCGAGGCCATATCTGCATATGCTAGGCTCGTCAAGTTTAACCTGAGTATTCTGCGTGTGCAAAACTGGCTTGCACCCGTTGTAGATGGACGTAGAGCTTATCACACCCGATCATCACGTGGTGTCTGGGCACGACGAACTTTGGCAACGGTGCATACTCAGGGAGAACACTTCTTGATAATTTAGTGAGAGATCATCTTATAATGCTACCGTCAATCAAAGCAAGATAAGATGCATAAAAAGATAAACATCACATGCAATCAATATAAGTGATATGATATGGCCATCATCATCTTGTGCTTGTGATCTCCATCTCCGAAGCACCGTCATGATCACCATCGTCACCGGCGCGACACCTTGATCTCCATCGTAGCATCGTTGTCGTCTCGCCAATCTTATGCTTCCACGACTATCACTACCGTTTAGTAATAAAGTAAAGCATTACATCGCGATTGCATTGCATACAATAAAGCGACAACCATATGGCTCCTGCCAGTTGCCGATAACTTGGTTACAAAACATGATCATCTCATACAATAAAATTCAGCATCATGCCTTGACCATATCACATCACAACATGCCCTGCAAAAACAAGTTAGACGTCCTCTACTTTGTTGTTGCATGTTTTACGTGGCTGCTACGGGCTTAAGTAAGAACCAATCTCACCTACGCATCAAAACCACAACGATAGTTTGTCAAATAGACTCCGTTTTAACCTTCGCAAGGACCGGGCGTAGCCATACTTGGTTCAACTAAAGTTGGAGAGGCAGTCGCCCGCAAGCCATCTCTGTGCAAAGCACGTCGAGGGAACCGGTCTCGCGTAAGCGTACGCGTAAGGTTGGTCCGGGTCGTCTCGTCCAACAATACCGCCGAACCAAAGTATGACATGCTGGTAGGCAGTATGACTTGTATCGTCCACAACTTACTTGTGTTCTACTCGTGCATATAACATCAACATCAATAACCTAGGCTCGGATGCCACTGTTGGGTTTCGTAGTAATTTCAAAAAATTTCCTACGCACACGCAAGATCATGTGATGCATAGCAACGAGGGGAAGAGTATTGTCTACGTACCCTACGCAGACCGACTGCGGAAGCGATGACACGACGTAGAGGAAGTAGTCGTACGTCTTCACGATCCAACCGATCAAGCACCGAAACTACGGCACCTCCGAGTTCGAGCACACGTTCAGCTCGATGACGATCCCCGGACTCCGATCCAGCAAAGTGTCGGGGAAGAGTTCCGTCAGCACGACGGCGTGGTGACGATCTTGATGAACTACAGCAGCAGGGCTTCGCCTAAACTCCGCTACAGTATTATCGAGGAATATGGTGGCAGGGGGCACCGCACACGGCTAAGGAATCGATCACGTGGATCAACTTGTGTCAACTTGTGTGTTTAGAGGTGCCCCTGCCTCCGTATATAAAGGAGGAGAGGAGGGGAGGCTGGCCGGCCAAGGGGGGGAGGCGCAGGAGAGTCCTACTCCCTCTGGGAGTAGGATTCCCCCTCCAATCCTAGTCCAACTAGGATTCCTCGGAGGGGAAAAGAGGAGGAGGGGGCCGGCCACCTCTCCTAGTCCTAATAGGACTAGGGGAAGGGGGGGGCGCGCAGCCCATCTAGGGCAGCCCCTTCTCTTTTCCACTAAGGCCCACTATGGCCCAAATAGCTCCCGGGGGGTTCCGGTAACCCTCTCGGTAACCCGGTAAAATCCCGATTTCACCCGGAACACTTCCGATGTCCAAACATAGGCTTCCAATATATCAATCTTTATGTCTCGACCATTTCGAGACTCCTCGTCATGTCCGTGATCACATCCGGGACTCCGAACAACCTTCGGTACATCAAAATGCATAAACTCATAATATAACTGTCATCGTAACCTTAAGCGTGCGGACCCTACGGGTTCGAGAACAATGTAGACATGACCGAGACACGTCTCCGGTCAATAACCAATAGCGGGACCTGGATGCCCATATTGGCTCCTACATATTCTACGAAGATCTTTATCGGTCAGACCGCATAACAACATACGTTGTTCCCTTTGTCATCGGTATGTTACTTGCCCGAGATTCGATCGTCGGTATCCAATACCTAGTTCAATCTCGTTACCGGCAAGTCTCTTTACTCGTTCCGTAATACATCATCTCACAACTAACATATTAGTTGTAATGCTTGCAAGGCTTATGTGATGTGTATTACCGAGAGGGCCCAGAGATACCTCTCCGACAATCGGAGTGACAAATCCTAATCTCGAAATACGCCAACCCAACATCGACCATTGGAGACACCTGTAGTACTCCTTTATAATCACCCAGTTACGTTGTGACGTTTGGTAGTACCCAAAGTGTTCCTCCGGTAAACGGGAGTTGCATAATCTCATAGTCATAGGAACATGTATAAGTCATGAAGAAAGCAATAGCAACATACTAAACGATCGGGTGCTAAGCTAATGGAATGGGTCATGTCAATCAGATCATTCTACTAATGATGTGACCTCGTTAATCAAATAACAACTCATTGTTCATGGTTAGGAAACATAACCATCTTTGATTAACGAGCTAGTCAAGTAGAGGCATACTAGTGACACTATGTTTGTCTATGTATTCACACATGTATTATGTTTCCGGTAAATACAATTCTAGCATGAATAATAAACATTTATCATGATTATAAGGAAATAAATAATAACTTTATTATTGCCTCTAGGGCATATTTCCTTCACTTCTATCACAGATCTGAAGGCAAGACTTTTGTTGCTAAGTTCGGAAACTTTCTGGAGAAGGAGTTTCTCTCGAAAGAAGTGAGTGGGAGGAAAGTAGAACTTGACGAGGTAACTGTACCTGCTCCCTTATTGGAAAGTAGTGCATCACAGAAAACTGTTTCTGTGACACCTACACCAATTAGTGAGGAAGCTAATGATAATGATCATGAAACTTCAGAACAAGATACTACTGAACCTCGTAGATCAACCAGAGTAAGATCCACACCAGAGTGGTACGGTAATCCTGTTCTGGAAGTCATGCTACTAGATCATGATGAACCTACGAACTATGAAGAAGCGATGGTGAGCCCAGATTCCGCGAAATGGCTTGAAGCCATGAAATCTGAGATGGGATCCATGTATGAGAACAAAGTGTGGACTTTGGTTGAATTGCCCAATGATCGGCAAGCAATTGAGAATAAATGGATCTTCAAGAAGAAGACTGACGCCGACGGTAATATTACTGTCTACAAAGCTCGACTTGTCGCAAAAGGGTTTCGGCAAGTTCAAGGGATTGACTACGATGAGACCTTCTCACCCGTAGCGATGCTTAAGTCTGTCCGAATCATGTTAGCAATTGCAGCATTTTATGATTATGAAATTTGGCAGATGGATGTCAAAACTGCATTCCTGAATGGATTTCTGGAAGAAGAGTTGTATATGATGCAACCGGAAGGTTTTGTCGATCCAAAGGGAGCTAACAAAGTGTGCAAGCTCCAGCGATCCATTTATGGACTGGTGCAAGCCTCTCGGAGTTGGAATAAACGCTTTGATAGTGTGATCAAAGCATTTGGTTTTATACAGACTTTTGGAGAAGCCTGTATTTACAAGAAAGTGAGTGGGAGCTCTGTAGCATTTCTGATATTATATGTGGATGACATATTACTAATCGGAAATGATATAGAATTTCTGGATAGCATAAAGGGATACTTGAATAAGAGTTTTTCAATGAAAGACCTCGGTGAAGTTGCTTACATATTAGGCATAAAGATCTATAGAGATAGATCAAGACGTTTAATTGGACTTTCACAAAGCACATACCTTGACAATATTTTGAAGAAGTTCAAAATGGATCAAGCAAAGAAAGGGTTCTTGCATGTGTTACAAGGTGTGAAGTTGAGTCGGACTCAATGCCCGACCACTGCAGAAGATAGAGAGAAGATGAAAGATGTTCCCTATGCTTCAGCCATAGGCTCTATCATGTATGCAATGCTGTGTACCAGACCTGATGTGTGCCTTGCTATAAGTCTAGCAGGGAGGTACCAAAGTAATCCAGGAATGGATCACTGGACAGCGGTCAAGAACATCCTGAAGTACCTGAAAAGGACTAAGGATATGTTTCTCGTATATGGAGGTGACAAAGAGCTCATCGTAAACGGTTACGTTGATGCAAGCTTTGACACTGATCCGGACGATTCTAAATCGCAAACCGGATACGTGTTTACATTAAACGGTGGAGCTGTCAGTTGGTGCAGTTCTAAACAGAGCGTCATGGCGGGATCTACGTGTGAAGCGGAATACATAGCTGCTTCGGAAGCAGCGAATGAAGGAGTCTGGATGAAGGAGTTCATATCCGATCTAGGTGTCATACCTAGTGCATCGGGTCCAATGAAAATCTTTTGTGACAATACTGGTGCAATTGCCTTGGCGAAGGAATCCAGATTTCACAAGAGAACCAAGCACATCAAGAGACGCTTCAATTCCATCCGGGATCTAGTCCAGGTGGGAGACATAGAGATTTGCAAGATACATACGGATCTAATGTTACAGACTGGTTGACTAAGCCTCTTCCACGAGCAAAACATGATCAGCACCAAGGCTCCATGGGTGTTAGAATCATTACTGTGTAATCTAGATTATTGACTCTAGTGCAAGTGGGAGACTGAAGGAAATATGCCCTAGAGGAAATAATAAAGTTATTATTTATTTCCTTATATCATGATAAAAGTTTATTATTCATGCTAGAATTGTATTAACGGGAAACATAATACATGTGTGAATACATAGACAAACAGAGTGTCACTAGTATGCCTCTACTTGACTAGCTCGTTAATCAAGATGGATATGTTTCCTAACCATGGACAAAGAGTTGTTATTTGATTAACAGGATCACATCATTAGTTGAATGATTTGATTGACATGACCCATTCCATTAGCTTAGCACCCGATCGTTTAGTATGTTGCTATTGCTTTCTTCATGACTTATACATGTTCCTATGACTATGAGATTATGCAACTCCCGTTTGCCAGAGGAACACTTTGTGTGCTACCAAACGTCACAACGTAACTGGGTTATTATAAAGGAGCTCTACAGGTGTCTCCAAAGGTACATGTTGGGTTGGCGTATTTCGAGATTAGGATTTGTCACTCCGATTGTCGGAGAGGTATCTATGGGCCCTCTCGGTAATGCACATCACTTAAGCCTTGCAAGCATTGCAACTAATGAGTTAGTTGCGGGATGATGTATTACAGAACGAGTAAAGAGACTTGCCGGTAACGAGATTGAACTAGGTATAGGATACCGACGATCGAATCTCGGGCAAGTAACATACCGATGACAAAGGGAACAACGTATGTTGTTATGCGGTCTGACCGATAAAAGATTTTCGTAGAATATGTAGGAGCCAATATGAGCATCCAGGTTCTGCTATTGGTTATTGACCGGAGACGTGTCTCGGTCATGTCTACATTGTTCTCGAACCCGTAGGGTCCGCACGCTTAAGGTTACGATGACAGTTATATTATGAGTTTATGCATTTTGATGTACCGAAGGTTGTTCGGAGTCCCGGATGTGATCACGGACATGACGAGGAGTCTCGAAATGGTCGAGACATAACGATTGATATATTGGAAGCCTATGTTTGGATATCGGAAGTGATCCAGGTGAAATCGGGATTTTAACGGAGTACCGGGAGGTTACCGGAACCCCCCGGGAGGTATATGGGCCTTAGTGGGCCTTAGTGGAAGAGAGGAGAGGTGGCCAGAGATGGGCCGCGTGCCCCTCCCCCCCTTGGTCCGAATTGGACAAGGAGAGGGGGCCGGCCCCCCTTCCTCCTCTCTCTCCTCTTCCCCCCCCCCTCCACGAATCCTATTCCAACTAGGAAAGGGTCTGGGAGTAGGACTCCTCCTGGCGCGCCACACCTTGGTCGGCCGGCCCCCCTCCCTTGAACCTTTATATACGGAGGCAGGGGCACCCCTAGAGACACAAGTTGATCCACGTGATCATATTCTTAGCCGTGTGCGGTGCCCCCTTCCACCATAGTCCTCGATAATATTGTAGCGGTGCTTAGGCGAAGCCCTGCGACAGTAGTACATCAAGATCGTCACCACGCCGTCGTGCTGACGGAACTCTTCCCCGACACTTTGCTGGATCGGAGTCCGGGGATCGTCATCGAGCTGAACGTGTGCTAGAACTCGGAGGTGCCGTAGTTTTGGTGCTTGATCGGTCGGGCCGTGGAGACGTACGACTACATCAACCAAACGCTTCCGTTGTCGATCTACAAGGGTACGTAGATCACACTCTCCCCCTCTCGTTGCTATGCATCACCATGATCTTGCGTGTGCGTAGGAAATTTTTTGAAATTACTACGAAACCCAACATTGGCTTTTTCGGAGCAGCTTGCTTTTATGGAGCAGCTGGCTGTTTGGGGGCAGCTGGCTTTTTGGGAGCACGCGACTGTTTGTGAGCACGCGGGTGTTTGGGAGCAGCTGGCTGTTTTGGAGCCCTCTTTGCATTGGGTGCCTCCAATGTAACAACCTCAGCTAACAGAAATGATTTCTTGGCCTCAAAGTCCCAATGATTGCTAATAAAGTGGGAATTCAGTTGCTGACCATTAAGTACAAGATCAATTGTGCTCTCGACGGTGTCTAATGCAAACAATCGCACCTCCTGGCCTATCCCCATTTTGATATGTTCTACCACAGCTTCATTGAAGCTAACCCATGACATACCAGAAATGTTGAAATCAAACACAACATCATGCTTGTCAACAACTTGCTCGCTTCCATCATCAAGCTTGTAGACATAATGAGCTACTCTAATAGTTAATGTGAACACCAACGGCGGCAGAGGCGGCCTACTCGACAATGACCAATAACGAATAATATACGATGGAGTTAGTGTATATTCGCTAACGTGCATTCAGATGAGCACCAAAAAGAAGCTACTTTGCTTTCTCACCTCAGCTCCGAAACAAACAAAAGAGGAAAGTCGAAGCCATCTGCAACAACATGCTCACCCGTCTTCGGTTCAGCCATCTCCAACACCTAGCTCATCTGCAACAACAAGCAAACAAACAATCATGAGGCTCCAGCAGCAAGCAAGCAATCATGAGATCTCCACGAGCAGCGGCTGCTCCCCGGCGGCCCGCCACGCACGACCAAGTGCAACAGCAGTGGCGGCGCGCACGGGCACGCAGGCGACGGGGACGCACGGGCAAGTGGTGGCTGGAGCGGCGGCGCACAAGAAGGTGGTTGCCGGCGGCGGAGCAAAACGCGAGGGGCGGCGGCGGCGACTAGTCACCCTAACCCTATGTGGCCGGGGAGAGGAGCGGGAGAGAGAGACTCACCTCCTGGCCGGGATGTAGCCGCCGCCGTCGAGTACCACCAGGGCTGCCGTCGTTGATGACCAATGGCGGCGAGTCACATCCAGTAGCCGCCGCCGTCTCCTGTGCGAGAGAAGGGGATGAGAACGAGGCGAGAACGACGACCGACGAGCGATTCCTGGTCAATCAATTGGCAAGGGTGTTTTGGTCTTTGTTTGCGGGACCCACTTGCCAGCGGGCAAATTAGCAAAGTGCCAGGTAAAGGGTGTCATCGGATCAATTACAAAGTAACGGAGGGCAAATCATCAAACTACAAAATAAGCGGTGGCAAATAATCAAATTCCCCCAGTAAAATGTAGAGGGAAAAAGTCGGAAAAGAAAAAAGGAAATGTTTCCCGCTTTAGTATAGGTAGTTAGACAGTTTTAATTGAGAATTTGTTAAAAAAAAGCTAAAAATCATATGTACTGTTCAATGGTACTGTTTTTTTAACACAGTACAGACGCAAGTGCTTATACACACATGCATACACTTACCCTATAAACGCACACACGCACAGTCTAGCCCTATGAGCACCTTCGAGAGACTGAGCCGGCATATTATGTTGAGATTTACGAAGTCACCGTAGGCGCCTCGTCGACGTGAACGTCTCCTCTCACTGAAAGCGCATCGCCGGAAATCCTGAAATAAATACAGGAATAATGCAAGCACCAGGAACCCTGGTGGGCTGGGAATACCACAATCTCTCTAACCATCCAACCACAGGTTGGTTCGCAACGGTAGCTACTTTTACGACATACTCAATGGTCGTGCTTCTCTTCCCCATCCCTCCACATCCAGTACCTCAATCCTCGAGATGAGGGCGACGGCCACCGGTGGCGCCCAGCTAGTCCGGTGCGCCGGTCCAATTTTCTCAAGTAGAAAAACTAGATGAAAAATCAGAAAAAAAAAATAAACCGCTGACATGGCAAGCACACTCACCAAAGAGAAAAAGATGGGGGTAATTTCTGACACAAATTTTGCTAAATTGAGAATTTTTACAAGTAGTCACAAACGTGAAATTATGGGGTAAAAGTGAAATTCACTCTTTCCGTAGAAAAAAAGTGAAATTCACTCTTAGTTTTATCAATCCCTATAATTGACACGGAATGCATAATGCAAAGATTGTCCTATCAATCATTGTATATGTCCTTAACTCTATCACAGGTCTTCAATATATTTTACCTTGATAGGCAATTAATTATAGAATTTTCTAAATAAATGTATCATGTTATGCAATGTTTATTCGAAAAACTTTTGATCTATTTATCAAATCATTACAAACAACAAACAAATCGCCTAGCGACAATTACAAGCACTAGAGCACTATGCCATTATCATCCCTCTCTCGCCGGAGCCGAACAAATCTTGTTGTAGTACACAGTCGAGAAAGTCATCGTACTAAGGCCCCACATATTCAGCGCACGAGATTTAATTTAATCCATTTGTCTATGTGTATTGAGCACCTCGTTTGCATGCAGGCACGGGTTCGTGTGTTATGCAGACGCCGCCCTAATTGAGAACGACCAATAATACTCTAGAAATATATGATTTTGGGAAAGATCTTATGCACCCGGGCAAGGAGTACGTACAAGATTTTTTTGGTGGGGGGAGGGGGGGGGGGGATTTTCAGAATAAATATACAATTATTTTTACATTTATGATCTGAGAAACAAGGAAGATTCACATAGTTTGGGAATACGACGTTAATGTGTTGGCATAAGTTGTTCACGATTAATGATTATGATCTCACTAATTAATGTATATCTTTTTTCTTAGAAACTACTGTAATTATATTGCATTAATTAACGTATATACTCCGTCTATATTTACAATGAGGCGAGAGGAGGTCGTGCTCATTGCCTCACACTTTCATTTAACTCTCATATAGAACATTTGATCCAGCAAGAAGCAAGGCTCAAATATGAAGGGGAGCGGCTTGGTGTTCATGGTTACTCTTTTGTCCATCGGCTACCTTGCAGTGACCGGACGGTGTAAGAAACTAAAGCTCTTTAAGCACATTTCTGTTTACTTATTTTTGATTGAAAGGGTTTTCCCCAGCCCCAATGTATATTTGCGCACAATTATACATCAGGTTGCACTAACAAGCACCTATTGTTTGTTTGCAAATAATATACAGGTGACCTCGGGGATGAAAGGAGCGCCAGTGCAAGTGCTAATGCTCCTGCATTACACTCGTCATCAGATGAGAGCAAGCTTAGCGTGAGATTTTGTCTGGTTAGGGATTGTAAAACCAAAGCTGAGACCTGGACTGAGGCATGCTACTGCTGCCTTGTGCTGTCCGATATGCCATGTTGGCATAAGCTATACGAGTGTCAAGCAAACTGCCCGGCGTGCCACCCCAAGTGCTAGCTAGGGAGCCTCAACCGGCCGGCGCTGGATCTAGAATTGCCCTATTTGAATAAAAAGATGGTTATGTTTAACTGCTGTTTTGCTAGAATTAGTTTCTTTTTGGAAAAGCCCCCGGCCTCTGCATCGGAATGATGCATGCAGCCATCTTATTAAAAGGTCTCAAAGTATCACAAAGTCATAAAATTATTACAGCTCGCAAGCGTAGCAAAAAGTAAAAAAAAAAGGTGTATGCTCAATATCGCAACTGGTATGACAATGTAAAGGACGGGCTTCCTAGACTCCTATCATGTTATGCGATCGCCATCCGAACCGGTTGAATATAACCCGTGCTACCATCTCCCACTGGTTGCACCCAGTAACCAAAGGCCTCCTAGAGTCCATAAGAGTGAGTATATTGTCTATTAAAAATCATATCATTCCTGCAATTCAATATAGCCCATATAAGCGCACATATTTCAATCCGAATATGAGCCGCAGTAGTATGATTAACCCAAACTAACCACGTCCCAAATAACAATTCAATGTTAATTGGAGGAGTAATATTAAAGGCTATATGGATCGTTCTTCAAAGCAATTTTGTGAGTGGGCATTCTATACAAGTGTTGTATTGTTTCACCCTGATCACAAAAACAACAACGGAAACTACCTACCCATCGCCTCTTTACTAAGTTATCTTTGGTGAGAATCACTTGCTTGTGTACGGATCACATAAATCTATATCTATACCTAATATTAAAGGATGGAGACTTTCATAGTTCTTCATATTCGTCATCCCATTATATCCGTCGATTTTATGTCAAGCTTAAAGATTAACGGTTGAGATTTAAAAGGAGAAATTTTATACCTTTACCTGCCCGTATAAGTGGAAATCTATTTTTTTTTCTATCGTCCATGCTCTAGCCTACGCAGATTTTTTTTGTCCATGCTCTAGCCAATACGAAAAAACCATTAATTCCAGGATTCGAACCGTGGTTATTTACAAAGAGCTTATGCCCGCTTGCCAACTCAACTATGTAATCTTTCTTGTTCACACACAATGGAAGAACCCTTTATTTGTTCTCCGTACGCCAGCCTTTCCGAGCCTCACAGATGTCTAATAGGCTTTCATCACCTGGGCGCAAAAAAACTGTACGTGCGTGGGGGTTCTGCTTATATTCTTTAAAAGACAAAGGTTAGTCCATCTTTTAAATAGTCCCACCTCGCTCTTATACACGAAATTTCACCGGTTTTTATATGGGATGTGTGTGCATAAAAATAACGCAAACCAATTACCAGGGACGTGAGTGGGGCTATGCGCACATTGTGGCCATTGATTTGCATGCAATGATAAGACTACCCACAGTGAGAGTAATATAGGTAGTAACATCACATATATCTAGATTAAATAGATGATGTGGCATATGCAATAAATGAAGAAAGATATGAAAGTGGTAACATAGCTAGTTACTACTAGTATGAGTAACATCACACATATCAATATGTCTATAGCCTAATAAATGAAGTGCTCCGTATTACCACACATAGCGCAAAGGAGTTGCTCGGGTCCTCCCATAGTGTCCTTGAAGTGGTGTCGGATGATTGTACGGACTCTGTGAATGTGTAATATAAGTCTTTTAGCCCGCAAAAAAAATATCAAGGAAGGTCACAGGGGCTGAAACACATGTACCAAAAATAATAATGGTCGCTTTTGTGTTGGTTTTATAAAAATTGTCATTATTATTTTCTTGCTACTATCACTATAGCCGCGCAAAAAATTGCCTCGCAATTGATGCATGTGGAGGTAGTAGTTGGCAAAGTCTTCAAATTTAGAGAGCTAACCAAAATAGTTGGCACACATTTATGCTGTGAAAAAGCTTAATTTTCTATAGTCACATTATAATTCAGCGGCCTGATATATTTTTGTAGAAGGTACTAATTAAGCATTCATGTCGTCACTAATTATGTTTGTGACTTAATGTTAATTGCAATTATATAATGTTTCAATACAACCGGTGCCTCCACCAAGTCTTTGGGTCGGCATAGAATATCCCATCGTGCAAGACGGTACTTCTTCTTGGCCTCATCTGACTGCCAGAAGAATCGAGATCGAAAGAAATCAAGTCTCTTCCGCACCCCTTTCGGTACCTCGAAGAAAGATAGTAGGAACATCGGCATACTAGTAAGTACTGAGTTGATTAACACTAACCGACCTTCATAAGACATTAGTTTGCCCTTCCAGCAACTAAGATTTTTTTCAATTCGATCTTCAATGCACTTTCATTCTTTATTAGAAAGCTTACGGTGATGAATCGGTATGCCCAAATAACTGAAATGCAAAGAACCTAATTCGCACCCAAACAATTGCTAGAATTAGTTGAATGCCCGTGTTCTCTCAAGGTACATTTGTACATCGAGGAGAACTAATGAAGGCACAAGACATGCCCAGGTTGGCTCTGGTACGGACTGGCAATAACAACGCGTCGACATCTTGTTCTGATGACGGTAATGGTCATTTGGTGGTCCGGTAGGGAGCGATGATAACGACGCGATGATGGCCTGTTCTGGCGGCAGTAGTGGTCATTTCTTCCCCAGAGATCTTGATATAATTTGCATCATGTTTGAGATGTTGTGTATTTCTAATGAAATTTTATAATAGATTCCAGTGCTTTTCGTAGAAAAAAATGAAAACAAAGGAGCATGGACGGATAGACACGTCTAGCGGGCACTTAAGTGACCCAGATCCTATTCCGCGCCTTAAGCACCAGTCACAGGCTATTTCACTAACCGGCGCACACACCCTCCACCCTGAGCCCGCGGTATATTTACACTCTTTTTTAACCCTCGAAAAATTGGTGTACGCAACATGAAACTCGAACTCTTGACCTCAGGGTTTACCACCACCCACAGTAAGCAACTGGGAAACTTATTAAGGGCTCTTTGATTCAAAGGAATTCCGTGGGATTTTTGGAGGGTTAGAATCCTTCGGGTTTTTTCCTATGTTTGTCGTTTGATTCACAGGATCGAATTCTATAGGATTTTTTTCCTATGGAATCAAGTGTATTACATTTCATTGGAAATCTAGCATCCACACCAACCACTTTTTTTAATTCCTTTGTTTTCTCTGTAGCATGATACACTCTATGCTAATCCTGTAGAATTCAAGTGAACATGCCACTGAAATCTTGTATTTTCCTTATTTCCGCGTTTTGAAAATCCTGCAAATCAAAGAGGGCCTAACCTGTTGTGCCTTCTGTGTCCCGTGTAAGGCAGGTAGTGGCAGAATTTTTTCCTTTTTTCTGGTATTGTAAAACCAAGTTACGTTCTGTTTTAATTAGTTCTTTATTTTTTCTTTCCTTTTTCTTCAAATGCATGAACTTTTTAAAAAATTTATTATTCTTTCTCAAAATTCATGAACTTTTCTTGAATTTCTGAACTTTTTTCAACCTCGTGGACTTTTTTTAAAAACAATCGTTATTTTATTTCAAATCCGAGAACATTTTCAGTTTTTTGCTAACTTTTTTTAATGCATGAGTATTTTTTAAATCCAATAACTCTTTTCAAATTGTTCAATTTTTTTCAAAATCTGTGAACTTTTTTCAATATCCTGCACTTTGTTTCGAAATCAATAAACTTATTTCAAATACCGGAATGTTTTTGAAATTAATGAACTTTTTTCATACTTGTGAATCTTTTTGAAAATACATGAAGTTTTTCAAATCAATGACTTTTTCTAAAACTGATGAACTTTTAAAATTTTGCAATACTCTTATCATAAAATATGTTTTTTTTTCAGATTTCGTGAACTTTTCTTAAATTTTTGTGAAGTTTTTTAGATCGCAAACCATTTTTTTGAACTCTTTGAATTTCACAAAGTTTTTTCCCATTCCCAATTTTTGTATTTTTTTGTGAATTTTTTAAAAATGATTTTTCTTGAAAGTCCACGGTTAATGGTCCGCCAGACAAACAAATCAACCAATCAAATTGGTCTTTCAACCAACCAATTGAACAGGAGCGGCGGGGGCACGGGAGCGAACTCGCGTTGTTGGGTCGCGGCCTGCTTGGGCGCGTCTGATCGCCAGCTCTCCTTTCCGACGTTCAAGGCACGAAATAGGAGCTACCCTTAAGTGATTCAGGGCCTGTTCGGATCTTCTCCAGGTTCATGGAATAGCAAGCTTCCCGAGAAGCCAACCATCAGTACCCGTCGAAGTTGCAATATTAGGGAAGCATCACAACAGCTACTTCGTGTATGGCAGCGAGGAAAGGGTCGCATTCGAGTGGAGTACTTCTTTCACGAATGGCTGGGATGGGTTTTGGATTGTCCATGCCCAGGCCTACATCCTCCTCTCGACCCCTCCTTCATTCCAATTACTCAGCTGATCTTCCAGCCGTACTCTAGGTTATCCCACGCGGATGCTTCAGCACTCACTGTGCCCGAAGATCAATTCCAACGTCTGGCTAGAATTAAAAAAAAACGTTTGGCTGGAGTAAGAAATGAATGTCTTTTTTTAATGGTCAACGGGGGAGTGAATGCCCACCTACATATTTTTCACTTATTTTTTACGTATAAAGCCTTGCGGGCCCTGACAACATAGGCTCAAGTAATACAAACCATACAGGAAATACCAGAGAGAAGACACACAAACAAAAAACATTCGCACATACAACCACAAACCCAATGGGCTTCAGGGGCGACCAAAAAGAATGTTTTTGGGCCGTTTTAACTGCATGTATGGGGTAATCAAGGGTGTGTTTGTTAGAGCACATCAAGGGTGCATGAGCTCAAACGTTCTGTACTCAACCCAGTTTTGGGTGGTTGGTAGCCTACACGGGACCTCGTCAGCCTGCACGAGCTTAGCCCAAATACCCAACGGCGAAGCTTAGTGTGTTGCTGGGGGGCTGTGGCCCCTCCATAATTGGCACATGCAGGCTTAGTTTTTTGAGATAAAGAGCTTACATATGGAAATTTTGTGTGTTTGGCCCCCCCACTAGTTCATATATTCTGTTTGGCCCCCCAAAGGACTTGGTCAAGCTCCGCCACTGCAAATACCCATGTAGCATGCATGGAGATAGAACACTCCAGTAGTCATTCGCTGGCCAGCATGCACAAGCGAAGCAAGCTACAACATGTATCCAAATCCAAATTTGTTTAAATGTTCAGTTTTTTAAGTTTACTTGAATTTTTTTAATCAGAATCCTTTTTAAAAAATAAATTTTCCAATACTGTTCAAAATTCCAAAATAAATTTTCAAAAAAATCAAAAAATGTTCAGAATTTCAAAAATTGTCTGACATTTTTTTCACATTTTTGAATTGTTTCGTCACTCCTTTAAAAATATAGGTTGCTACGGTACCAACCGACATGTCCAAACGGATGCAAGCTACCAACCAGATTCGCTAACAAACAACCATACTAGATTAAGAATGCTACCAAACACCCTAACACGTGGCACGTGCACCATGAGTCAATCAAGGACATCCACAATGTATGCCGAATAGCGGTGCCAAATTGTCTATTGGGCTTTTGGAACCGCTTTATATCATTGTGCAACCTAGCGCCAAACTAAAGATTATCTGAACCGAAGCTTGTAAGAGGGTCGATGCCAAACTGTGCTTAGAGCAACTCTAGCAGACCCCGCATCCTCTCAGCCTGCAAAATGTGTTTGCAGTTCGCGCAAAAACGCCTTTGCGGGCCGGCGCGGACGGCCGCAGTTGCAGACCCTGCATAATGGACCCGTACAAAAAGGATATTCCTGGAATATGTTTTTTTACAGGTCGGCTTTGCGGCGTCCACTAGTAGAAAAGGGGGCTTTGGTCCAGGCCGGGTAAGCCCATTAGTCCCGGTTCAGTCTAGAACCGGGACCAATGGGTGCATTTATCCCGGTTCGTGCGGCTAAGGCATTAGTCCATGTTCACATGGGCCCTTTAGTCCCGGTTCGTGCCACGAACCGGGACTAAAGGGTGAGATGCCCATTAGTCCCGGTTGGTGGCACCAACCGGTACTAAAGGTTAGACCTTTAGTCCCGGTTGGTGCCACCAACCGGGACTAATGGGTTTTGAGGCATTAGTAGCGGTTCATGGCACGAACCGGTACTAAAGGTCCCATTTTCAAACTCTCTCCCACCCCCCCTCCCCCGGTGGACCGCCTTTTCAGTTTTAGAAAAAGCAAAAGAAAATGATGAAATGTCAAAAAAATAAAATAAAATAAGTTTCCCATGTGATATGTGGTCTAGTTGTTGGGAAATTTTACAAATATGAATTTCGACTTTATTTACAAAATCTCTCTGGAATTTGTAAAATGGGCATAACTTTTGCATACGAACTCGGATTAAAAAGTTTTTTATATGAAAAATCATCTACTCGACAAGTTACATCCGATGGAGACGGCCTATGGCCTGCTTGCAAATTTGTAGAATCCTCAAATTCCAAAAGGAAAAAAATTATGCTCAAATTTCAGTTTTTTTTAATTTTCATTAAATCTGGTCAAACTATGTCAAACTACTTATTCAAGAAGTATTAATGTTACTAAATAATTATTCAAGAATATTAGTGTTATTAAATAATTATTTCAGTTTTTTTGAATTTTGGTCAAATCTGGTCAAACTGTGGTCAAACTATGGTCAAACTACTTATTCAAGAAGCATTAGTGTTACCAAATAATTATTCAAGAATATTAATGTTATTAAATAATTATTTCAGTTTTTTTGAATTTTGGTCAAATCTGGTCAAACTATGGTCAAACTGTGGTCAAACAATGGTCAAACTACTTATTCAAGAAGTATTAGTGTTACTAAATAATTATTCAAGAATATTAGTGTTATTAAATAATTATTTCAGTTTTTTTGAATTTTGGTCAAATCTGGTCCAACTATGGTCAAATTGTGGTCAAACAATGGTCAAACTACTTATTCAAGAAATATTAGTGTTACGAAAAAATTATTGTTTTTTAGAACAATAGTTTCAAACTCAAATAGTGAAATGTGTGACTTCATGCTCAAGCTAAACTCCTGAGGGTTAATAGGATTGACATCTTACTATTGTCAGGAAAACAACGAGTGCAAACTTGGAAACGAGGGAGAATAGAACCCGGAACTTAAGCGTGCTCAGGCTGGGAGAGTGGGAGGATGGGTGACCGTCCGGGAAGTTAGATGATTTGGAATGATGAGGGGTGATTAGAGATTAAATTGAGTAGCGATGAGGGGTGATTAGAGATTAGAGGTTAAAATAATTTAGAAATTTGAAAATAAAAAAAATAAAAAAATAAAAAAATTCAAAAAAAAATCAGAAAATTTTCTTTAGTACCGGTTGGTGTTACCAACCAGGACTAAAGGTGGACCGGCCACGTGGAGGGCCTTTAGTCCCGGTTCTGGTTTGAACCGGGACTAAAGGGTCGGGGCATTAGTACCGACCCTTTAGTCCCGGTTTAGGAACCGGGACTAAAGGCCCTTACGAACCGGGACAACAGGCCCTTTTTCTACCAGTGGTCTGATCTGGCGCAGCTCCTCCCGGCCCGTAAAACTTAAATTTGAAACTTAAATTGATCTAGAATAATGCATTTCTTTGCTTTTGCAACAACATTAAATACAAAAGACATCACGAAATCTTTGCTAGAATAGCAAAACCAAAGAAAATAAGAACCAGAAGTATGCATTTCAGAAGATTTCCAACTTCCATAACTACTGCCACAAGTTGGACTAATATCTTCTCCATGCTTTCATTGTTGATCTGCGGATTCTTGATTTTGCATTCTTCTTTCTTCATCTTTGATTCGAAAGAAGTAGATGTTGCTTCCCCTCTAGTTACCCATGCAGCCACATCATTGCCTTCGATTGTACTAAGGAGTGCACCAACATCTATTAAGTTTCTTTCTATCAATAAATCAATGTACTGGCCTTCCCAAAACCAAAAATGAGCATCCATCGTCCCACACAAGAAAATGAGCAAGCTCGAAGTGAGCTACCGCAATTGAACTAAAGATTGAGCTATCAAATGAGCTACCGCAAGTGCACGTACCATGTCGTTTCGCATTTGAAGAACACCCATCTGTGGTGCTTCGGCGTGCCTGAAGTGGGCCGTAGCACTTTCCGCGTGCAGTCGTCACACTGTATGAGCGGCATCGGCAAGCCACAAAGACGCCGCGCGAGCGCCGAGCCCGGTGGACGGCCGGACGAATCCATGCCCGCAAACCTTCGGCGGCGGCGGGCGGACGAACCCGTACCTGCATGCGGCGATGCGCCCTTGCCTGGGCTACGGGAGAGGCTCCCCGACCACTCCATCGCTTGGGGCAGCAAACGGCGGCCGGAAAAAGCCAAATCCAACGGCCCGCGATGAAGTGCCGCAGATCCGCAAATCAGGCAGCCCGCCGACGCAGGAGGGAAGGGAGGGGAGGCCTCGTGCGCGTGGCGGCCTTTCGACATGCTCCTGTCGGTTGCTTTCGCCGGAATCTTGGGCGGCGGCGCGAGGGGGGAGATGAGACGTGGTTGGTGGGGGAAAAGCGCGGGATGAAATGTTCCTCCACCAACTGCTTTCGCTTATATGTAGGGCACCGCAGCCGCAAGGGGGAAACCCGCGTTTTTCCGTGTTGGGGTTGGGATTTTGCCGCGCCCCTCAAAATTTTTTATGGACCAAGACGGAATGCAGGGTCTGATCGGACTGGTTTTTCCGCCCCGACCCATATTTTGGGGGTTATTTTGCGGGTCGGGGCAAGATGCAGGGTCTGTTAGAGTTGCTCTTAATACTCCCTGCTTCCCAAAATATGAGGGGCGCTTTCTTTTGGCCAAGCTAGCTGCTGCTCTTGTACAACCTGCATGCCGTTGTGTGGAGATGGGAATATTTTTTGGTACATTCAGCAGCGGGACCCGATATAAAAAAATTTGGAAGCACTTGATGAATGTACCAAGGAATGGAATCTGAATTTTGGGATCCTTCTGCTATTTACGGCAACACGGCAAAGCAGAGCAATGAGTAAAAGCAGAGCACATGAGGACTGCAGGAGACCACTGGTCCGTCCGTCCATCACTGCGTGCTGCGGAAATCATTACACCTGCACATGCCTTGTTTGCCATGACATTTCTCTCGGCCTGCAACAGTTGCAACTGCAATTCAGATTCCAATTGAATGTGCAATGCATCTCTTGCAGCCGGTCACTCATCTGCACTGCACTGCACTGATTGGCTGTGTGATTGCACACACCATGCCATTTTTCAGTAAACTCATAAATAAATTTGAGAATGTTGGAGTCGATTAATGTAGCTCAGCTGCCTTCACATTTACAGGCAAAAGAGGGAAGAATACAATGCATAAATCATACTCCCTCCATTCCACAATGTAGTGCTTCCTCTATCCCCGTGCTTCAACTTTGACCGTAAATTTAACTACCAAGACCGATTGCGGCGGGAGCAAAAATTATATCAGTGAATTCGTATTTGAAAGAAGTTTCCAATTATATAATTTTTTCTCCCGCCGCAGTTGGTCTCGTTGATTAAATTTATGGTCAAAGTTGAACCTCAGGAAGCGCGGTCGCACTATATTTTGAAAGGGAGAGAGTACCTACTAATGGCAGCAATAATCTACTCCCTCCGTTCCAAAATAGATGACCCAACTTTGTACTAAGGTTAGTACAAAGTTGGATCATCTATTTTGGAACGGAGGGAGTAGTATTCAGTGGCAACCTTTGGGAGCCTGACATACGGAGTACATGGTATACTGCTGCTGCTACAGACTAGTATAAATTAAGCAGAATCATTCATTAGCCACTTAATCTGTCATCCATCACACTAATCATCAGCAAACTCTCCAATGATGGTATGGCCTAGTATCAATCAAACTAAACAATAATCCAGGTGCTTATTAGTAGTAATCAGGCAGGCACACGCACTAGTAAGCAATCATGGTCACTGGATCATCGATCAGTGGAGCGTGGCGACGTAGGCGTCGGCGAGCATCTTGCCGAGCCGGACCTGCGCCGCGGTGGTGAGGTGCGTGAAGTCGTTGGCGACGGGGAGGCCCATGGCGTCCACGTACCTGAGGTTGGGCGCCCGCACCGCCCGCTGCGCCTTCCGCACCAGATCCACGAACTTGCCCTGCCCCGTCGCGATCCCGACCTGCACCAAAACATCATGGAGTGAGCGGTGGCGCATTCATTTGGCAGATCAATGGAGTTGCACTGGCCGGAGCATCGAACCTGGATGACGAGGAGGTTTGGAATGCCGAGGTCCCGCCGGACATCCCGGATCAGAGCCTCCATCCGCCCCGTGTAGGCCAGCGCGTCCTCGCGCCGGATGGTGTCGGTCTCGCCCTGGAACCAGAGCATGGCCGCGATCCTGCCCTTGCCATTGGCCCCGGCGACGGCGGCGCGGGCGCGGGTGAGCATGCGGTCGTAGAGGTGGGAGCCGCGGGACCAGTTGGCGATGGGGGTGCCGCCCTGCGCGCAGGGGACGAGGCCCACGACGGCGCCCTTGGGGCACGCCGGGGCGCGGAGCAGCGCGTGCGCGAACGGCATGCCCGGGCCGACCCCCAGCACGTTGCCCACGTCGATGCCGGAGTGCAGCGGCTCCCGGGCCTCCTCCCAGCGCAGGGCGGGGGAGAGGCGGAGCGTGCGCGGCGAGGGGGCGCACTCCCGCGGCACCACGCCGTCCCAGCGGTTGTTGAGGGTGGCACCGCCCCGGCCGCCCATGTTGGACTGGCCCGCCAGGATGAACACCAGCGTCGGCGTCCTCCCAGCTCCGGCGCCCACGGCCGTGGCCGCGAGCAGGGCGAGCAGCAGCAGGATGGACGGCATTGCCGGCGCCGCAGCTGGTTGCATCTCACGGAGACGGAGCTAGTTGCTCGCACTCACTGGTGACGGAGTGGCAGTGATGATGGCGCCGTTGGAGAGGATATTGGTGTACGATATGGTGGTAATAAATACGGCGCGTCGGGTTTGTTGGAGGAAAAGTTATGTGGATGCGGTGCGGTGGACGTACTAGGACAACAGTGAAAAGAGTGAGTGAGTGACGGTGGTGGGCATGGCGTGCAGGTGCACCCCTTTTTGGTTTGTTGTCTGACGGTGCATGTGTTGTGCGCCTGTCACGCGCGCGTCAAATGAGCTGTCGGAATTTGGATGTTTACTCTGGTGCAGTGTTGGTGCACAAGACGCGTACGTACTGGAGCAGCAGTGAGTGTTCGAGGGAGGAAGCGAAGCAGTGAGTGTTGGAGGGAGCAGCAGTGAGTGTTGGAGGGAGGAATTCGACCTAGCGGGCGCTGATTTTGGCGCTCCAATGCGCGGGAAAGGTTCGCGCGCGCGCCGCGGCCGGTGCTCCCTCCACACTCTGTCGGCCGCCCACTCTCGCCGCCTCTGTGCCATCATGTCGATCCGCCGCCTGGGCGCTTCGGATTTTTGCGGAGTCCGCGAGCCCGCTCCGGCGCCTTCTCCGCCGACAACTGGTTTCGCGAGAAACGTCTCATCCTTGCCACCTTCGACACCGCAGAGGAGGCGGCCCGCGCGCTCGACGCGGCGGCGTGGCACCTCCTAAGGCCTCGTCGGGATATGAATTTTCCCAACGTGTCGAGCCAGCGGGCGCAGGATCTGGCGCCTCTCCCGCGGCTTTTCACCGACGAGGATCGTCGTGTCCACCGGAGGCGGCAGCGTCGCCTCGCCATCGTAGGGAAGGACGTGGAAGCCTTGGTGGTGTGGCACGGAGGCTTCCCGCAGGACATCGTCGACGAGCGCCAGGTCTACAAGCAATTGAGATCGGAGAGGGACGCGAGGAGGAGGGAGCGAGCCGCCTATCGGGAGGACAAGTGTTCGCGAAAGCAGGCAACTCAATTGAAACTGAAGCTACGAAAAACGGCGGGTTGGGACTTTGAAGACGAGGCGTATGCTGACGCCTACATTCAGACATCGGAGGAGGACATTACCGAGTCAGAGTCAGAAATCGACGAGTAGTGGTCTTTTCTTTTTATCTATGTACGCTAGAATTATCTATGTATCCATTTTTATCTGAAAAAATGGTCGGCGACGTAGTAGGCGGGCGAAGGTGTGAATCCAATATGCCACCGATCAGCGGACCCGGTGAAGAAAGAGGGCGAGCGCGCGCGTCCGTCTTTTGTCCGCGTCGATGCAAATCAGACTCAAAAATAGGTCGGGAATGGGTCGGCAGGCGGACGAAAACGGACGCGCGTCCATTTGTTCGGCGCATTTGCCCGGTTTTTTTGTCCGCGTCGACCCAAACAAACGGCCGCGGACGAAATGGATCGCCCCATTGGAGTTGCTCTAACAGCGAGGCATTGGTGATTGGGCAATCTAAACAAAAATCGAGTACTTTCATTTATTTATTTCACCTTGAAAATCAAATTTGCTCCCCAAACTTTGCCCAAACCCACTGCCTCACTAGATCTTCTTTTGAGCACCTACTCCACGTTCAATAGACGCGGAGCTCCTAGTCGGCGCCTTATGCCCTAGCCAGGAGTTCTGGCGCCCACTAGCGTATAGCAATAGGCCGGCCCATTACCTACTAGCGATGCAGCCTCTCTCCTGGCCACATTTGGTTCCTCGGTCAACTGTTGACTTCAAAAAACATAATTTTCAAAGAAAATCCTCAAAAAAATCAAAGTTAATCCTGGATTTAAAAAATGTTCATTTTTTTTAAAATATAACAAACTGCAAAAAAGTTCACAAATTTGAAAAAAAATCACAAATCTGAGAAAAGTTCACGCATTTAAGAAAAACAAAAAAGAACAAGAACAACAAAAAAGAAACTGACCATTGAACTGAGAAAAACCGGTTTTGGAAGCTTCCCAAAACCGGGGGCTTCCCGAACTGAAGAGAATAAAAGGAAAAAATAAGTTAGCGGGCACAAACGGTCGAGATGTCCTACAGTAGTTACCGCGGTATACTCTAAACAAAGAGGTCTCGTGTTTGAATCCGTCGCGAGCACCCTTTTTATGAAGTTTAACAGAAACGAAGAAACGTAAATGGACAAGCCCAACATCGAGGGAGCGGGGGTGCGCCCTGTACCATTATGCCTATTACGGGCCGCCTCCCTAGAGCACACACTAATCGTTGTTGTGTCTAATAGAGATACTGCACGAACATTGGAAGCATTCCAGCCTATTTCACTGCAGAATTGCCCAGTTATATCAATTGGAAAAAAAAATATCAATTGAAAAATCTCTCACAAACAAAAACCCTACATAGGCATGAGGCCCACCATGGCGTCCTTGGGGCATGCGGAGCAGCGTAAGTGTGAACAGTAGCTTAATGGAATCCCGAGCAAAGTGTTCAATGGAATCCAACTCGTGGAAAAGGTTTGGCTTGTGCAGTTAAACGCAAAGAGCTTAATGGAATCTAGCTCTTGAAAAAGGTTTGGTAGAGTTACTCCATGAGTACAACAATTCTTATCCTGTAGGTCAAAATGGTTGGTTGAGTGAGGCTTGGACTAGGATGGCAAAAATATTCCATACAAAAGTTCACAAAGATTCAAGTTTAAGAAAAGCAGAAAGAGATGAAGAGAGAGTAAATGCTTCTCAAGAAAACCCGGAAACAAATTGGTGCTAGTTTTAACTTCCACACATAGCTGATTGAAGCCGACTCATTTCTTCGGAACAATATGATCACCATAACTTCTATTTTACCTAATTTCATCTTTCCAACTTGTAATTTGCATTCCAAGTTTACCATAATGCATGTTCACCATAAGTTATATTCAATGTTATCATAATGCATGTTCGAGTATTCATTTTCTTATATCATCCTCATGACTAAAAAATAGTATTCATTTTTTTATATTCATCCTCATGACTAAAAATTAGGAATTTTTTAACCATACTGTTTTCTCCATTTGTTTTGATAAGTTACCTTTTGATAATAAGTTCAACGATAATGTATCGTTGCCAAAATGTATATTAATTATTTGTTAATTTAAGTAAATTTTGCAGATCAGTTGGACATCTGAGCAGCTCTCGGTAAAAAAGACAAATTCAGGGTCTATAAAAAAGTTTAATGTTCATGCACTGTTTTAATCCGATTTGTCTTTTGTGGTGGGTGCTACTCAGATGTTCAAATGACCTGAAAATTGGAACGAATCTCATGCAATAAATCTTCTACCATGCAAAATTATTTTGGATTTTTAATTTATTTTGAATTTTTTATGTTTTTTTAACTAGATGCAGATAAGTCTGGGCACTGAAACGCTGCACTCACAAAGTTCATAAAATTTGAGGTAAATGTCTTTTTTAAAAAGTTGTTTTCAAGAGGGAACAATGTCCATGTGCTTGGATCTTGATCGGAGCCCGGAGCTGCATCGATCAGCACGCCTGAATTAAATAGCAGCAGTATCCCACTCCGGTTGACTCCGGTCCGAAAGCGGGTCCACCAACCAGCGACACCGACCGCACCGCTTATTCAAACCCCTCCGTCCGCTTCCCCACTCCGCCCGAAGGAACGTTGCCCCCGACCGACCGCAGTCCGCGACCAAGATGCTCCCTTTCCTCTGCCTCCTCGCCGCCTCCGCCGCCGCGCTGCGGCACCACCACGCGGCCGCCGACGTGCCCCCGTCCAACAAGCTCATCTTCATCCTCGCCGGCCAGTCCAACATGGCCGGCCGCGGCGGGGTGACCGGCACGCACTGGGACGGCGTGGTGCCGCCGGACTGCGCGCCCTCGGCCTCCGTCCTCCGCCTCTCCCCCTCGCTGCGCTGGGAGCAGGCCAGGGAGCCGCTGCACCAGGGCATCGACGGCAACCGCACCTGCGGGGTCGGCCCCGGGATGTCCTTCGCCAACGCCGTGCTCCGCTCCGGCGGCGCGCGCGGCGCCGCCGTCGCCCTCGTGCCCTGCGCCGTCGGCGGCACGCGGATGGCCGAGTGGGGGAAAGGGTCGGAGCTGTACGCGGACATGGTGCGGCGCGCCCGGGTCGCCGTGGAGACCGGGGGGCGGATCGGGGCCGTGCTGTGGTACCAGGGCGAGAGCGACACCGTGCGCTGGGCCGACGCCAGCGAGTACGCGCGCCGGATGGGCGCCCTCGTCCGCGACCTCCGCCAGGACCTCGCCATGCCCCACCTCCTGCTCATCCAGGTCCGTCCACCGCCATCTCGATCCATTATGTTGCTTCATTCATTCTTCTTGATTTACTCATTTAATATTCTAGATCTGTATCATCTGCATGATCTGGAGGTCGAATGGTTCGTTGTGTCAGTGGAGGGACTGTAAAGCTAGCAGCTTTACTTGTCACTTGGGCATGGTTGGTGGTGATCTTCCTTTCCATGAGAAGCAAAGAACATTCCACTCCTTTTTTTGTTAGTGGGCGTACACGTAGAGCAGAGTTGGTAGTAGTCGTTGGCCTAACATTCATTTGCGTAGACAGAGGACATAGTACAGCTGAAGCCACACTATATGTGCACCTGGTCCTAGCGAAGAGACTGGAGTAGTAATACGCCATGGGTACTAGCTACTGGGCATGTTTGTCAAAGAATTAGACAAACCTAGTGAAGTCCTGTTTTGGTTGCAGCTGCATCTCCCAAATTGGGTACCCGAGGTTAGCCGAGTATCTCAAATGCAGAGCAGCAACGTTTATACATGGAACCATCTAAATTTGGAGCATCATCTATTGTCTCCACTCCAGCAATTAGATGTAGATGCATACAGAAAATACTAGCTTTGGGCAGCAGTGGTGTCTATGCGCTCATTTCTCATAGATTTTATCGATCTTTTGACGATTCAGGTTGGGCTGGCATCAGGGCTTGGGCAGTACACCGAAGTCGTAAGGGAAGCTCAGAAGGGCTTAAAACTTCGGAACGTGAGGTTTGTCGACGCGATGGGGTTGCCGTTCCAAGACGGCCATCTGCATCTGAACACCCAGGCTCAGGTCCAGCTGGGACATATGCTGGCTCAGTCCTATTTAACTTATGGTACATTCAAACACTAGTTCTCCCTGTACCTCCAAAGAGATCCATTATTTTTTTGTTCTCTACTTTAGTTAATTTCCTCTCTGAACTCTTGGTTGAGCACATTGGATTGGGTATAAACATGCCAATGTAATTCAGTACAAGTTCTCCATGATCAATGAGTACGGAGAACCTCCGGAATCTTGCAGCTTCATAATGGAAGCTGCTCCCTTTTTGCCTATTACGTTTGAGAATCATAGCAATTCTAGTGATTGTGCATTGTAAGCATAAGAAGAAAAATCATCTAGCACACAGAGTGGTACTGAATTTGAGATAATGCATCGATAAAATTCAGTAGACCATGAATAATGATGTCCAGTGCATACTTAAAACCAATCAAACCATCAGAACAAATAACGTGTGACTGAATCTGTTACAAAACTTGGAAGCTTTTTTAGTATTATTTGGATTTATTGAGCTCGTGTTTCATTGAGAGGCATTCTTTAGAGCTGTGTAGAAAAATACAGAATAAGCTTTGGCATAGTAACGTTCCCAATACTGGTACCAAACAATGCAAATTCCAGCCCTATATACTCAATTTGCAATGGCTGTGCAATGCTGAGATGTTGACCAACTATGCAACCGACCCGAGTACTATCAACGTCTGTAATGTGATGACCAGGCAGGTGTAAGTGTTACAATTGAGGTTTGAGGAGTGCCTGGTGATACTGGTAATGCTTCTCACCTTGATCATCCAAGTGTGGATTCAGAAAACACAAGGTGTGGACTCATCTATTGGAGATGAAGTGACCTCATTCATTGATAAAACACATGACATTGGCATGATGGCGACTCTTAGTTATACTGGTGTTTTAATTTGATAGCGACTTACGAAGATTATAATTCTCTAGTCAGTTCAAATAGCATCATATTTATTCCTCTCTTGTTTCCCTTTTTCTGGGGTGCTAGGGCATGCACATCCTCTTCGAACACCCACACCATGGTGGCTGCAACTTACTACCTTGGCTTGTTGCTTCATTGTTCTTTGGAGGGAGCCATACACATCTGTGCTTATATAATCAAACAAACAGAGGAGGTTGAAGAAGAAAGCTACTGGGCTCTGCACATAACCATATACCAATACATAGGCAATGCGATGCCGATACATAGAAGATTCATTCTTTCAGGTGTATATATACACACACATTCAGAAGAAAAGAAACACTCATAGAGATCATATATACAGTAGAAGATTTTACGACACATTTTGGTTTCTCCTCTGGTAAACCTGGCTAACTCTAGTGTATGTATGCAAGCAAAGTCAGCATAGATGGAAAAATGATCTGATTTATTGAGCTTGTGTATTTTCTGGTAATCTTAGTCATTGATAAGAACACTTGAGGACGTACATGCTCATGACAACAATTCTTAGTTATAGTACCAGTATCTGATTTGATGGGGAAATAAGTCAAAATAAGAGTGAGTATGATAGTATAAATTATTTTTCTGGTCAGTTCAAATAGAAGCATGTTTGCTCCTCTCCGGTACCATAAACCCATCATATACCTTCCTCAAAACAGCCATCATACCTACCTATCATGACATTTCCATAGTCATTCTGAGATATATTGTCATGCAACTTCCATCATCATCATATACATGACTTGAGCATTCATTGTCATATTGCTTTGCATGATCGTAAGATAGCTAGCATGATGTTTTCATGGCTTGTCCGTTTTTTGATGTCACTGCTACGCTAGATCATTGCACATCCCGGTACACCGCCGGAGGCATTCATATAGAGTCGTATCTTTGTTCTAGTATCGAGTTGTAAGTAAATAAAAGTGTGATGATCATCATTATTAGAGCATTGCCTCAGTGAGGAAAGGATGATGGAGACTATGATTACCCCACAAGTCGGGATGAGACTCCGAACTTTAAAAATAAATAAAAGAGGCCAAAGAAACCCAAATAAAAAAAAGAGGCCAAAGAAGCCCACCAAAAAAACACAACAACAAAAACAACAAAATGAGAGAAAAAGAGAGAAGAGGCAATGTTACTATCCTTTTACCATACTTGTGCTTCAGAGTAGCACCATGTTCTTCATATAAAGAGACTCTTGAGTTATCACTTTCATATACTAGTGAGAATTTTCATTATAGAACTTGGCTTGTATATTTCGATGATGGGCTTCCTCAAACGCCCGAGGTCTTCATGAGCAAGCAAATTGGATGCACACCCACTTAGTTTTCAGTCTGAGCTTTCATACACTTATAGCTCTTAGTGCATCCGTTGCATGGCAATCCCTACTCACTCACATTGATATCTATTGATGGGCATCTCCATAGCCCGTTGATACGCCTAGTTGATGTGAGATTATCTTCTCCTTTTTGTCTTTTCCACAACCACCATTCTATTCCACCTATAGTGCTATGTTCATGGCTCACGCTCATGTATTGCGTGAAAGTTGAAAAGATTTGGGAACGTCAAAAGTATGAAACAATTGCTTGGCTTGTCATCGGGGTTGTGCATGATGTGAGTATTTTGTGTGGTGAAGATGGAGCATAGCCAGACTATATGATTTTATAGGGATAACTTTCTTTGGCCATGTTATTTTGAAAAGACATGATTGCTTTATTAGTAGGCTTGAAGTATTATTGTTTTTATGTCAAATGATAGACTATTGCTTTGAATCACTCGTATTTTAATATTCATGCCATGATTAGATATGTGATTAAGATTATGCTAGGTAGCATTCCACATCAAAAATTATCTTTTTTATCATTTACCTACTCGAGGACGAGCAGGAATTAAGCTTGGGGATCCTGATACGTCTCCGTCGTATCTATAATTTTGATTGTTTCATGCCAATATTCTACAACTTTCATATAATTTTGGCAACCTTTTATACTATTTTTGGGGACTAACATATTTATCCAGTGCCCAGTGCCAGTTCCTGTTTGTTGCATGTTTTATGTTTCGCAGAAACCTCATATCAAATGGAATTCAAACGGGATAAAAACGGACGGAGAATATTTTTGGAGTATTTGGAGAATATGGGAAGAAAATCAACGTGAGATGGTGCCCGAGGGAGGCACGAGGCAGGGGGGGCGCGCCCCTGACCCTCGTGGGCCCCTCGTAAGGTGGTTGTTGCTATTCTTTTGCCGCAAGAAAGCTATTTTTCAGAAAAAAATCTCGGCGGAGGTTTCAGTCCAATCAAAGTTACAGATCTCCATATATATATATACGAAACGGAGAAAGGGCAATCAGGGGAACGCAGAAATAGAGAGAGACAGAGAGACAAATCCTATCTCGGAGGGGCTCTCGCCCCTCCCACACCATAGAGACCAAGGACCAGAGGGGAAACCCTTCTCCCATCTAGGGAGGAGGGCAAGGAAGAAGAAGGAGGGGGGGCTCTCTCCCCCTCGCTTCCCGTGGCGCCGGAGTAACACCAGGGGCCATCATCATCACCGCAATCTTCACCAACAACTTCACCGCCATCATCACCAACTCTTCCCCCTCTATGCAGCGGTGTAAACCATCTTTTACCCGCTGTAATCTCTACTTAAACATGGTGCTCAACGCTATATATTATTTCCCAATGATGTATGGCTATCCTATGATGTTTGAGTAGATTCGTTTTGTCCTATGGGTTAATTGATGATCGTGATTGGTTTGAGTTGCATGTTTTATTACTGGTGCTGTCTTATGGTGCTCTCCATGTCGTGCAAGCGTGATAGATTCCCGTTGTAGGGTTTGCAATATGTTCAGGATTTGCTTATGGTGGGTGGCGTGAGTGACAGAAGCACTGACTCGAGTAAGTAGGTTGTTTGCATATGGAATAAAGAGGACTTGATACTTTAATGCTATGGTTGGGTTTTACCTTAATGATCTTTAGTAGTTGCGGATGCTTGCTAGAGTTCCAATCATAAGTGCATATGATCCAAGAAGAGAAAGTATGTTAGCTTATGCCTCTCCCTCAAATAAAATTGCAATAATGATTACCGGTCTAGTTATCAATTGCCTAGGGACAAATAACTTTCTCATAACGAAAAGCTCTTTACTAAAACTAACTTAGTTGTGTCTTTATTTAAACAGCCCCTACTTTTTATTTACATGCTCTTTATTATCTTACAAACCTATCCAAAAACACCTACATAATATACTTCTATTTTCATACTTGTTCTAGATAAAGCGAACGTTAAGCGTGTGTAGAGTTGTATCGGTGGTTGATAGAACTTGAGGGAATATTTGTTCTACCTTTAGCTCCTTGTTGGGTTCGACACTCTTACTTATCGAAAGAGGCTACAATTGATTTCCTATACTTGTGGGTTATCAATCACCAGGGTCATCGCGGCTGATCTTATAGCGCAATGCACCGCATACCAGGCACGCGTTCAAATCCTCGTACTCACCGCGGTAGAGGATGCAGTCATTAGGGCATGCATGTATCTTTTGCACCTCTAACCCTAGAGGGCAGACACCCTTCTTTGCTTCGTACGTACTCTCGGGCAATTCGTTGTCCTTTGGAAGCATATTTTTTATCATTACCGGCAACTTTCCAAATCCCTTGTCAGACACACCATTCTCTGTCTTCCATTGCAGCAATTCCAGTGTGGTGCCCAACTTTTTCTTATCAGCTTCACAATTCGGGTACAATAATTTCTTGTGATCCTCTAACATGCACTGCAACATCTTCTTCCCCTTTTCACTTGCGCATTGCATCGGCAATGGCCCGACCTAGATCATCAGCGGTCTCATCTGATGCCTCTTCTTCAGCTTCTTCCCGCATTGCCGGCTCAGATTCTTCCCCCATTGCCAGCTCAACTTTTCCCCCCATTATTGTATCATTGTATTCAGGGAACCCATGGCCAGGATAGTTGTCGTCGTCCTCTTCTTCTTCATTGTCTTCCATCATAACCCCTCTTTCTTCGTGCTTGGTCCAAACATTATAGTGGGGCATGAAACCGGACTCAAACAGGTGGATGTGAATGGTTCTTGAGGTAGAGTAATTGTGATCATTTTTACAGCCAGCACATGGACAAGGCATAAAACCATCTGCTCGCTTGTTTGCCTCAGCCGCAAGCAGAAAAGTATGCACGCCATTAATGAACTCGGGAGAGCATTGGTCATCGTACATCCATTGTTGGCTCATTCATTACACAACACCGAAAAGATCAAATTAATACAAGTTCATACATATAAAGTTCATACATAAAGTTCATACAACACTTAAATGCAACAAACAAATAACTCTTCAGCTAAATCATTTAAATGCAACAACAAATGCGATCAAGATCGCAACTAAGATAACAATTGGTCCAACAGCATAATGATACCAAGCCTCACTATCAATGGCATATTTTCTAATCTTTCTAATCTTCAAGCGCATTTTCTCCATCTTGATCTTGTGATCATCGACGACATCGGCAACATGCAACTCCCATTCCATCTTCTCCCCCTCAATTATTTTCAATTTTTCTTTCAAATACTCGTTTTCTCTTTCAACTAAATTTAACCTCTCGACAATAGGGTCGGTTGGAATTTCCGGTTCACATACCTCCTAGATAAAAATATCTATGTCAACTTGATGCACATAATTTGTCATAAATACAAAATGCAACAAATAGTTGTAAGAAAAGATAATATACCACATCCGAATCATAACACGGATGAGGGCTGATGGGGACGGATATCAAAACCATGGCACTATGTATAACAAACAACATATGGGTAAGATAATTATACGAGTAACTATATATCTAAATCACACAAACATGAATTTTTTATATAAAAAAGATAAGAATAAGAGGCTCACCACAAGGTGGTTCCGGCGACGGGACGGTGCGGGAGATCGACGGTGGTTACGACGGAGATTGAGAAGGCACTAAGTAAACCACACCTACATATGCAAACTAAGTGTTATTTTGACCTCAAATTGCATATAAATCAAAAACTACCACATATCATTCCTTTCAAATTACTAAAACCCACAAATTAATCACTATATAAACCATTGCGAGAGCTAATCTAGCAATGAGAGATGAAAGGACAAAGTTGCTAACCTTTGTGATCATTTGAATGGATGGGGGCCTTCAAATCTTGACAAAATTTGGGCAAAATGTGTGATGACCTCGAGGGAGAAGGGAAGAACAGAGAGGAGAGGGGAAAGGGGGAAGAACAGAGCACAGGTGGACGAAGGGTTTATATAGGACGACCTTTAGTACTGGTTCGTCGCACGAACGGATACTAAAGGTGCTGGAGGGGCCCCAGACTGACAACATCCTGCCACCATTCTTTTTAGTACCGGCTCGTGGCACGAACCGGTGCTAAAAGTTCGGCACGAACCGGTACTAATGAGAGTGACCCGCCTAACCGTTGAAACCGGCACTAATGGCCACATTAGTGCCGGCTCAAATACAAACCGGTACTAATGATCTGAACATTTGATCCTTTTTCTACTAGTGATACATTTGTAAAATTCATGAACATCTACATGTAGATTTATTTTTAAAATATCTGAAGAATTATTGTGATAGTCATTTGGGACCAATATGTAGGATATCAACTTGTGTTCCATCCGCTGCACGTGACAGTGATACATATAGGTTTTCTTAAATAGACTTAATTCATAGATGAGGCTTCCTTAGTGTCGAGTGGCACCGTCTAGATGCTGCCTAAGTGTGGCCGTAGGTGCCTGCCATCAATATGACGAGTCAAAATCGAAATTAAAATAGCAACTCAGATAAAAATAATATTTTCTCTTCCGTTGCAACGGACGGGCATATTTACTAGTCTTTCCTAAATACACATTGGATATTTATCAATATTCTTAAAAAGCATCTTAACATTTTCCAACTATATGTCAAATTTCTTTAAAATATAAAATAAAATGTTGACCATATTTAAATGGGACAAATAAAATTTTACCCTTAGTGGGTTCCAACCGGTACGTTGCACCTCTAAATTTTGCCTCTCCTTAGGTTTGGGTCGCGCAAATAGCCTTGTATTGAGTCGAAGGTGTTTGAGTGTTATTTTTGACAAAAAATACTCCCGGTAAGTGCCAGATGGGTTAGTCACTTGTGTGAGAACCCCCTAAAAAAATAAAGGAGGAGAGAGAGATTGATTTTGAGAATGACTTTTTTCTTTTATGGTGTGGGTCCACATGTAACTGAGAGAAGGGGTCTATTTATTTCTTTTGTTCCTTTTTCGGGCAGGTCTCACACATAAGTGATATGTCCCATTTGGAGCTTGGTAGGGATATTTTGGTCTAAAATAACAATCAAACACCTTTGAATGAATGGAAGGATGGAAGGATGACAAAAGGTTATTCATATGACCTAAACTGCAATTATAGGGGTAAAACTGAGGAAATGCAGAATTTAGGGGTAAAACTTAAGGGCAGAAACTAACTAAGGGCAAGAATGTATTTGCCCCTTTTCTAAATGATGAACATTTACCCAAAACAGAAATACATGTTGAATATTGTTACAAACATGCTACCGAAATTTCCAAATACACATTGAATATTTTTAAAATACACGGCAAATACCTTTTGAAATAAAATCATTTTTACTACACGGTGAAAATTTATGAAACACACGATCAACTTTTTAAAATACAAGTTGGATTTTTTTTAGATTTAGTAAAAGGGGAAAGAGAGAGGAGCGATTATGTGTGGGACCCTCAACTCAAAGACAAAGGAGAGTACGCACGGGTTTTGTTTTTGTTTTCTAAGGGAGCGAATTTAATCCTCGTTTGATGATTCGACTCGCGTGTTTGATGGTGTCGTCTCTAGGAATTCAGGGCCCCGGTACGAAATTTAAAATGAGGCCCTAAAATGTCTAGAGTATATGTTTTTTATAATATAAATATGAATGAATTAAAACACTTCATAAATTATAGGCTTATCATTCAAGATAATAAAATAAAGACTGAACCCTGAATTATAATCGAGCAACAAGCTTGGCAATCATGATTGTCGATAGATATAGACTGTCATGATTAAAAATGAATAGATTGGATGTTTCCTCGCAAAAAAAAGATATAGATGGTCAGGCTGTGTCGATTGAGTCTTTTTTTTTTTGAGTGAGACTCTCCTTTCGGGGGAGATTGAGGGCAAATCCTATTTGACGCCCGCAGGCGTCAAAAGGACGAGCCTTCGCTGAAGCAACTCGCCACTCTGGCCGGCCCACGTTCGGATTTTCGTTCGCTGCTGTTTTTCCTTGTTTCTGGCGGGTTTTTCTTGTTTTTCTTCTATGGTTTTCTGCTTCCACTTTTTTCACTGTTTTGGCCGGTTTTCAGTTGTTTTGTTCTGTTTTTTTATGTTTTGATTCCTTTTTGTCCTTTAATTTTCTTTTTTTACGTTTCATTTTCTATTTTCTGTTTCTAGCACGAGGTCGGTGGTTTGATCCCACACATGCGTTTTTTTTTCCTATTTTGCGCTCACAGCGAGATGATTGGGCCGGCCCGTGTGCACTTCGCTTCAGCGAAGTCGCAACGATCTGACGCACACGGGCGGCGTATAGGAGCTCTCGAGATTGAGGAGCAGGTCCAGGAGAGACAGGGACTAGTCGGCCAGGCCCAAGTCTGCTAGTTGAGATAAAAAGGCCCAAAACTAAAAATACACTAGACGTCGGCCCAAAACCGGGGGCCCTGTGCGGTCGCACAGCCCGCACAGCCAGTTGGACGGCCTTATTTGAAAAATTAAACTTGGACGGCCTTATTGGTGTGCATGCATGCGCGTGTTAGTAATCCGAATCCGAATCCGTAGGTGCCTGTGCCACGGCGTCGATCTCCGTAACGATCCTGTTGCCGGTTCCATCTGGTTTCGGCTCCCTTCCTGACTCTATATGGTTCTCGGCGAGTAATGTTACACGTACAAACGAGTTACAAGCTTTTATAAAAATGTTAATTTGATTGGTCAATAGATGGCGAGGCGGCCCACCCCCGCTGAAAATCAAGGAGGGCAAGTTTATGATTAGTTAGTAGATGGAAAAAATTCTAGTCAGCGTGTAATTGGTTCTCGGCATAGCGCACACGTACTCTTTTTTCTTTTGCGGGCATAGCGCGCGCACGTACTCTGCCACGTGCCACGGCCAACCTTTCCAGGTGACCGCAGCTTCACCCTCAGGTGCACCTTGGCGTCGCCCAAGCCCGCCGACATTGGCATGATCAGGCGGTGGTACCGGCGGCTCAGAGGCTCCGAGCCAGAGGAGGACGCCGTCCTTCTGCCCGACCCGCACATGACCCCGTTCATGATGCCCATCACGTCGCTCATGGCCTCACCATCCGGTGGTGGTACGCCATCCCTCAGCCTATCCCAGCTAACACAATTGTGCCCACCGCGCCAGCCGCCGAAGCAGAGGAGTCAGTCCTCACTCCACTGCTGAGGGCCATGTATGTCTGAGTTGAGATCACTATTAGTAGTACTAAACGAAAACGGCTGATGTGATGACGAATGGGATAGTTGGGCCACATCTCAACATTTAACAGTCATTGCGTATTGACAACGTTGGATTTGAATCTGCATTTGTTTGTTACCAGTATTGGCAACATTACTTTTGTTCTACATGCCGGCCAACTAGAATTGTTCGCTTAAACTTTGGTGTGATTATTTTATTACCTAAGGTTAATGAGGTTGAAAGGATACAACAATACTCAGACATAGGATCGTGATGGGCGATTTCAACGAAGCTCTATGGCAATTTGAGCACTTCTCGTTAACCGGTCGAGCTGAATGGCAGATGACTGCATTCCGGGATGTCCTTGATGATTGTAACCTGGCCGACCTTGGCTTTAAGGGGGTTCCATTTACATATGACAACAAAAGGGGTGGACGGAAGAATGTTAAGGTGCGGCTCGATCGAGCCGTCGCAAATGCTGCATGGAGGGATCTTTTTGCGAACGCGTCGGTGGAACACATCGTTTCTTCCTGCTCTGACCATTGCCTCCTTCTCACTCGGTTTCACGTGCAGCAACTAACTCAAAATAAGAACAGATGCAGACAGTATGAGTTATTCTGGGAGAGAGCTTCGGACTTGCCGGAAATTATTCAGCACGCGTGGGAGACCGCTGGGGACAAGGGCGACCTGGAGGCGATTCAGAGTTGCCTCGGCTCGGTTATGAAGGATCTTCAGGCATGGAGCAAGAATCGTTTTGGGAACATTTTACGCAAGCTGGAAGACTTACGCGCTGAACTGAACCGGTTGCTTAGTTGCGGTGCTGACAAGAATGAAGTCCGTAAGGTAAATGATGAGCTGAATGAATTGTTGTACAAAGAAGAAATGCTATGGCTGCAGAGGTCACGTATTACTTGGCTTCGTGAGGGTGACCGCAATACGAAGTTCTTTCACAAAAAAGCTGTGTAGCGAGCTAAGAAAAATAAAATCACCAAGCTCAAGGATGAGAATGGTACGTGGGTTACATCTCTGGCGAAACTAAAAGCCATGGCAACCGAGTATTTTCAGGACCTTTTCACTTGTGATCCTAGTCTCAACCCGGAAGAGATAGTGCAACTATTTGAGAAAAAAGTGACACCCGAGATGAATGAGGAATTATGTCGGGAGTTCTCTGAGAAGGAGATATCTGATGCTTTGTTTCAGACAGGGCCGCTCAAGGCGCCAGGCACAGATGGTTTTCCGGCCAAGTTTTATCAACGCAATTGGGGATTATTGAAGGAGAAAGTGGTGCCTGCGGTGCAGAACTTTTTTGCTACTGGTTGTATGCCGGCTAATGTTAATCACACTGCCATTGTCTTAATCCCCAAGGTGGATCAGCCGGCTACTCTCAAGGAATTTCGCCCTATCAGTTTGTGTACGGTGCTATATAAGGTGATTGCAAAATGCCTCGCAAACAGATTGAGGCCAATTCTGGGTGACATCATTTCAGCGAACCAAAGTGCATTTGTGCCTGGTAGGTTAATCACGGATAATGCACTTGTGGCGTTTGAGTGCTTTCACTTCATTGAGCAGAATAATAATCCTGGGAAGAATTTTTGTGCTTATAAGATTGATTTATCAAAGGCTTATGACCGCGTCGATTGGGGCTTCTTGGAGAAGGCGATGAAAGGCTTAGGTTTCACTCACCGGTGGATCAGTTGGATCATGGCGTGTGTATCCTCGGTGAGTTACTCGGTCAAATTAAATGGAACCTTGCTGGATTCGTTCACCCCGACGCGAGGGCTACGTCAAGGCGACCCACTCTCGCCATTCTTGTTCCTGTTTGTTGCTGATGGGCTCTCGGCACTATTGCAAAAGGAAATAACCAACAATAATATCACTCCCCTTAAGGTGTGTCCACACATGCTCTTCGCCGATGATACCCTACTCTTCTTCAAAGCAAATGCAGTACAGGCTTCCTGGATGCAACAAGTCATCAATACATATGCGCAAGGTACGGGCCAGTTGATAAACTTTGACAAATGCTCACTCATGTTTGGCAAATCTTGCCCCATTGAGACCCAGGATGAGGTAAAGGCTGTTTTGCAAGTCTCACAAGTTGAGTTTGAGCCCAAATACCTTGGACTCCCAACACCGGAGGGAAGAATGCACCGAGGCAAGTTCCAAGATGTGCAAGCAAAGATGCTCAAAAGACTTGTGCAATGGGGGCATTGCTCGTCAGGAGATAAGGAGGTACTTGTGAAAGCAGTTGCCCAGGCTCTCCCAACTTATCTTATGGGTGTATTCAAGCTACCTGATGGCCTGTGCGAGGACCTCACGAAGATGATTCGGGATTTTCTGTGGGGCGTGAATCAAGGGCGTCGACGTACACATTGGGTGGCTTGGGATATCATGCTGCAACCTAAATCTCACGGTGGTATGGGGTTCAGAGACATGAAACTGTTCAACCAAGCTTTGCTTGCTAAGCAGGCGTGGAGATTGATTGAGAACCCTCAAAGTCTATGCGCCCAGGTGCTTAAAGCAAAATATTTCCCTAATGGGTTCTTGGTGGACACGGTTTTTACAGGGAACACCTCCTCGACATGGCAAGCAATTGAGTATGGATTGGAGCTCCTCAAGAAAGGTGTTATTTGGCGTATTGGTGATGGCTCGAAGGTGCAGATATGGAGGGATCCATGGATCCCACGGGATCAGTCGCGCCGTCCAATAACGCCAAAACGTCATTGCCGGCTCAAGTGGGTCTCGGAGCTTCTCAATCTTGATGGTACATGGAATAGAAGACTCGTGCATGAGCATTTTTATCAGCCAGACGTAGAGAGTATTCTGCAAATCAAGCCATCGAATAGATTGGAGTCTGACTTCATAGCATGGCATCCTGACAGGAGGGGCTGCTTCTCAGTCCGCAGTGCATATTACCTTGGGCTGCAGGAACGGATGAACTCACAAGGTACAGTAGCATGTAGTGCTCGGCCTGATGGAAGAAGGCCAGTGTGGGACTTGATCTGGAAAAATAGTGCACCAGCGAAGGTACGTATTTTTGCTTGGAAGGCAGCTAAGGAAGCTCTAGCTACGCAAGCTACAAAAAAGGATCGACATATGGAACATGACCACACATGCACGCTTTGTGGAGTTGAGAAGGAGACCGCTCACCATGCACTGGTCCGTTGCCCCCATGCAATGGCGTTATGGCAGGCCATGCGTGAGACCTGGGAACTCCCAACTCAGGACCAGCTGCACGATGCCGAGCCGGACTGGTTGTTCCGGCTGTTAGAAAAACTCCCAGATACACAGAAGATGGCCTCGCTGATGATTATGTGGAGGATATGGTATGCACGAAAGGAGATCACACATCACAAGCCCCCGATTCCGATTGAAGCTTCGCGCCGATTTTTAACCAGCTACATCACTTCCCTCATCGCGATTAGGCAACATCCAGAAGCAGATTCGGTGAAAGGTAAACAAGTACTTAATATTTCTGGGTACAAACCTCCTGCTGTACATGAAATAAGGCCGAAGCCGCGTTGGGAACCTCCTGACAGAGAATATGCAAAACTGAACATTGACGGGGCGTTTGCCAAGGCGGATGGTACTGCCGGTGCCGGGATGATACTGCGAGACCATGAGGGTGCGGTCATCTTCGCCGCGACACGTGCGCTGTTCAATTGTGGTGATGCCCTCGAAGCTGAGATGGCTGTGATGAAGGAAGGACTACAGTTGGCCCTTCACTGGACAAACCAATCACTGCTTGTGGAGACGGACTGTGCTGAATTGTTGCAAATGATCAGTGCGCGAGGCGTGGATAGGTCTAGGTATGCATACTGGATTAGTGAGATCAGAAATATTCTGTCTCATGAGAGGAACATAAGTCTAGCTAAGATTAGCCGACATGCAAACATGGTTATGTTGGGGAACGTAGTAATTTCAAAAAATTTCCTACGTACACGCAAGATCATGGTGATGTACAGCAACGAGAGGGGAGAGTGTGATCTACGTACCCTTGTAGACCGACAACGAAAGCGTTAGCACAACGCGGTTGATGTAGTCGTACGTCTTCACGGCCCGACCGATCAAGCACCGAAACTACAGCACCTCCGAGTTTTAGCACACGTTCAGCTCGATGACGATCCCCGGACTCCGATCCAGCAAAATGTCGGGGAAGAGTTCCGTCAGCACGACGGCGTGGTGACGATCTTGATGTACTATCGTCGCAGGGCTTCGCCTAAGCACCGCTACAATATTATCGAGGATTATGATGGAAGGGGGCACCGCACACGGCTAAGAATATGATCACGTGGATCAACTTGTCTCTCTAGGGGTGCCTCTTGCCTCCGTATATAAAGGATCCAAGGGGGGGTGCGGCCGGCCCTAGTAGGAGGCGCGCAGGAGGAGTCCTACTCCTACTGGGAGTAGGACTCCCCTCCCTTTCCTTGTCCAAGTAGGAGAGGGGGAAGGAAGGGAGAGAGGAGAGGGGGGCGCCGCCCCTTCCTCCTTGTCCAATTCGGACTAGGGGGAGAGGGGGCGCGCGGCCTGCCCTGGCAGCCCCTCCTCTTCTCCACTTTAGGCCCATGAGGCCCATTAACCCCCCGGGGGGTTCCGGTAACCCCTGGTGCTCCGATTTTATCCGAAACTTCCCCGGAACACTTCCGGTGTCCGAATATAGCCGTCCAATATATCAATCTTTATGTCTCGACCATTTCGAGACTCCTCGTTATGTCCGTGATCATATCCGGGACTCCGAACTAACTTCGGTACATTAAAACTCATAAAGTCATAATATATCTGTCATCGAAACCTTAAGCGTGTGGACCCTACGGGTTCGAGAACAATGTAGACATGATCGAGACACGTCTCCGGTCAATAACCAATAGCGGGACCTGGATGCCCATATAGGCTCCTACATATTCTACGAAGATCTTTATCGGTCAGACCGCATAATAACATATGTTGTTCCCTTTGTCATCGGTATGTTACTTGCCCGAGATTCGATCGTCGGTATCTCAATACCTAGTTCAATCTCGTTACCGGCAAGTCTCTTTACTCGTTCCGTAATACATCATTTCGCAACTAACTCATTAGTTGCAATGCTTGCAAGGCTTATGTGATGTGCATTACCGAGAGGGCCCAGAGATACCTCTCCGACAATCGGAGTGACAAATCTAATCTCGAAATACGCCAACCCAACATGTACCTTTGGAGACACCTGTAGAGCACCTTTATAATAACCCATTTACGTTGTGACGTTTGGTAGCACACAAAGTGTTCCTCCGGCAAACGGGAGTTGCATAATCTCATAGTCATAGGAACATGTATAAGTCATGAAGAAAGCAATAACAACATACTAAACGATCGGGTGCTAAGCTAATGGAATGGGTCATGTCAATCAGATCATTAACCTAATGATGTGATCCCGTTAATCAAATAACAACTCTTTGTTCATGGTTAGGAAACATAACCATCTTTGATTAACGAGCTAGTCAAGTAGAGGCATACTAGTGACACTCTGTTTTGTCTATGTATTCACACATGTATTATGTTTCCGGTTAATACAATTCTAGCATGAATAATACATTTATCATGATATAAGAAAATAAATAATAACTTTATTATTGCCTCTAGGGCATATTTCCTTCAGTCTCCCACTTGCACTAGAGTCAATAATCTAGATTACACAGTAATGATTCTAACACCCATGGAGCCTTGGTGCTGATCATGTTTTGCTCGTGGAAGAGGCTTAGTCAACGGGTCTGTAACATTCAGATCCGTATGTATCTTGCAAATCTCTATGTATCCCACCTGGACTAGATCCCGGATGGAATTGAAGCGTCTCTTGATGTGCTTGGTTCTCTTGTGAAATCTGGATTCCTTTGCCAAGGCAATTGCACCAGTATTGTCACAAAAGATTTTTATTGGACCCGATGCACTAGGTATGACACCTAGATCGGATATGAACTCCTTCATCCAGACTCCTTCATTTACTGCTTTCGAAGCAGCTATGTACTCCGCTTCACATGTAGATCCCGCCACAACGCTTTTTTTAGAACCGTACCAACTGTCAGCTCCACCGTTTAATGTAAACACGTATCCGGTTTGCGATTTAGAATCGTCCGGATCAGTGTCAAAGCTTGCATCAACGTAACCTTTTACGATGAACTCTTTGTCACCTCCATATATGAGAAACATATCCTTAGTCCTTTTCAGGTATTTCAGGATGTTCTTGACCGCTGTCCAATGATCCACTCCTGGATCACTTTGGTACCTCCCTGCTAGACTTATAGTAAGGCACACATCAGGTCTGGTACACAGCATTGCATACATGATAGAGCCTATGGCTGAAGCATAGGGAACATCTTTCATTTTCTCTCTATCTTCTACAGTGGTCGGGCATTGAGTCTTACTCAACTTCACACCTAGTAGCACAGGCAAGAACCCTTTCTTTGCTTGATCCATTTTGAACTTCTTCAAAACTTTGTCAAGGTATGTGCTTTGTGAAAGTCCAATTAAGCATCTTGATCTATCTCTATAGATCTTAATGCCTAATATGTAAGCAGCTTCACCGAGGTCTTTCATTGAAAAACTCTTATTCAAGTATCCCTTTATGCTATCCAGAAATTCTATATCATTTCCAATTAGTAATATGTCATCCACATATAATATCAGAAATGCTACAGAGCTCCCACTCACTTTCTTGTAAATACAGGCTTCTCCAAAAGTCTGTATAAAACCAAATGCTTTGATCACACTATCAAAGCGTTTATTCCAACTCCGAGAGGCTTGCACCAGTCCATAAATGGATCGCTGGAGCTTGCACACTTTGTTAGCTCCCTTTGGATCGACAAAACCTTCTGGTTGCATCATATACAACTCTTCTTCCAGAAATCCATTCAGGAATGCAGTTTTGACATCCATCTGCCAAATTTCATAATCATAAAATGCGGCAATTGCTAACATGATTCGGACAGACTTAAGCATCGCTACGGGTGAGAAGGTCTCATCGTAGTCAATCCCTTGAACTTGCCGAAAACCTTTTGCAACAAGTCGAGCTTTGTAGACAGTAATATTACCGTCAGCGTCAGTCTTCTTCTTGAAGATCCATTTATTCTCAATTGCTTGCCGATCATCGGGCAAGTCAACCAAAGTCCATACTTTGTTCTCATACATGGATCCCATCTCAGATTTCATGGCTTCAAGCCATTTTTCGGAATCTGGGCTCACCATTGCTTCTTCATAGTTCGTAGGTTCATCATGATCTAGTAGCACGACTTCCAGAATAGGATTACCGTACCACTCTGGCGCGGATCTCACTCTGGTTGATCTACGAGGTTCAGTAGTATCTTGTTCTGAAGTTTCATGATCATCATAATTAGCTTCCTCACTAACTGGTGTAGGTGTCACAGAAACAGGTTTTTGTGATGTACTACTTTCCAATAAGGGAGTAGGTATAGTTACCTCGTCAAGTTCTACTTTCCTCCCACTCACTTCTTTCGAGAGAAACTCCTTCTCCAGAAAGTTTCCGAATTTAGCAACAAAATTCTTGCCTTCGGATCTGTGATAGAAGGTGTATCCAATAGTTTCCTTTGGATATCCTATGAAGACACATTTCTCCGATTTGGGTTCGAGCTTATCAGGTTGAAACTTTTTCGCATAAGCATCGCAACCCCAAACTTTCAGAAACAACAACTTTGGTTTCTTGCCAAACCACAGTTCATAAGGCGTCATCTCAACGGATTTTGATGGTGCCCTATTTAACGTGAATGCGACCGTCTCTAGAGCGTATCCCCAAAACGATAGCGGTAAATCAGTAAGAGACATCATAGATCGCACCATATCTAGTAAAGTACGATTACGACGTTCGGACACACCATTACGCTGTGGTGTTCCAGGTGGCGTGAGTTGCGAAACTATTCAACAAATTTTTAAATGTACACCAAACTCGTAACTCAAATATTCTCCTCCACGATCAGATCGTAGGAATTTTATTTTCTTGTTACGATGATTTTCAACTTCACTCTGAAATTCTTTGAACTTTTAAAATGTTTCAGACTTGTGTTTCATTAAGTAGATATGCCCATATCTGCTTAAGTCATCTGTGAAGGTGAGAAAATAACGATATCCGCCACGAGCCTCAACGTTCATCGGACCACATACATCTGTATGTATGATTTCCAACAAATCTGTTGCTCTCTCCATAGTACCGGAGAACGGTGTTTTTGTCATCTTACCCATAAGGCACGGTTCGCAAGTACCAAGTGATTCATAATCAAGTGGTTCCAAAAGCCCATCAGTATGGAGTTTCTTCATGCGCTTTATACCGATATGACCCAAACGGCAGTGCCACAAATAAGTTGCATTATCATTATCAACTCTGCATCTTTTGGCTTCAACACTATGAATATGTGTGTCACTACTATCGAGATTCAATAAAAATAGACCACTCTTTAAGGGTGCATGACCATAAAAGATATTACTCATATAAATAGAACAACCATTATTCTCAGATTTAAATGAATAACCGTCTCGCATCAAACAAGATCCAGATATAATGTTCACGCTTAACGCTGGCACCAAATAATAATTATTTAGGTCTAATATTAATCCCGAAGGTAGATGTAGAGGTAGCGTGCCGACTGCGATCACATCGACTTTGGAACCGTTTCCCACGCGCATCGTCACCTCGTCCTTAGCCAATCTTCTCTTAATCTGTAGTCCCTGTTTCGAGTTGCAAATATTAGCAACAGAACCAGTATCAAATACCCAGGTGCTACTGCGAGCATTAGTAAGATACACATCAATAACATGTATATTACATATACCTTTGTTCACCTTGCCATCCTTCTTATCCGCCAAATACTTTGGGCAGTTCCGCTTCCAGTGACCAGTCTGCTTGCAGTAGAAGCACTCGGTTTCAGGCTTAGGTCCAGGTTTGGGTTTCTTCTCTTGAGTAGCAACTTGCTTGCTGTTCCTTTCGAAGTTCCCCTTCTTCTTCCCTTTGCCCTTTTTCTTGAAACTAGTGGTCTTGTTGACCCTCAACACTTGATGCTCCTTCTTGATTTCTACCTCCGCAGCTTTTAGCATTGCGAAGAGCTCGGGAATAGTCTTATTCATCCCTTGCATATTATAGTTCATCACGAAGATCTTGTAGCTTGGTGGCAGTGATTGGAGAATTCTGTCAATGACGCAATCATCTGGAAGATTAACTCCCAATTGAATCAAGTGATTATTATACCCAGACATTTTGAGTATATGCTCACTGACAGAACTGTTCTCCTCCATCTTGCAGCTATAGAACTTATTGGAGACTTCATATCTCTCAATCCGGGCATTTGCTTGAAATATTAACTTCAACTCCTGGAACATCTCATATGCTCCATGACGTTCAAAACGTCGTTGAAGTCCCGATTCTAAGCCGTAAAGCATGGCACACTGAACTATCGACTAGTCATTAGCTTTGCTCTGCCAGACGTTCATAACATCTGGTGTTGCTCCAGCAGTAGGCCTGGCACCCAGCGGTGCTTCCAGGACATAATTCTTCTGTGCAGCAATGAGGATAATCCTCAAGTTACGGACCCAGTCCGTGTAATTGCTACCATCATCTTTCAACTTTGCTATCTCAAGGAACGCATTAAAATTCAACGAAACAACAGCACGAGCCATCTATCTACAATCAAGCATAAGCAAGCAAGATACTATCAGGTACTAAGTTTCATGGTAAATTTAGGTTCAATTAATTTACTTAAAGAACTCCCACTTAGATAGACATCCCTCTAATCCTCTAAGTGATTACGTGATCCAAATCAACTAAACCATGTCCGATCATCACGTGAGATGGAGTAGTTTCATTGGTGAACATCACTATGTTGATCATATCTACTATATGATTCACGCTCGACCTTTCGGTCTCCGTGTTCCGAGGCCATATCTGTATATGCTTGGCTCGTCAAGTATAACCTGAGTATTCCGCGTGTGCAACTGTTTTGCACCCGTTGTATTTGAACGTAGAGCCTATCACACCCGATCATCACGTGGTGTCTCAGCACGAAGAACTTTCACAACGGTGCATACTCAGGGAGAACACTTCTTGATAATTAGTGAGAGATCATCTTATAATGCCATCGTCAATCAAAGCAAGATAAGATGCATAAAAGATAAACATCACATGCAATCAATATAAGTGATATGATATGGCCATCATCATCTTGTGCTTGTGATCTCCATCTTCGAAGCACCGTCGTGATCACCATCGTCACCAGCGCGACACCTTGATCTCCATCGTAGCATCGTTATCGTCTCGCCAATCTTATGCTTCCACGACTATCGCTACCGCTTAGTGATAAAGTAAAGCATTACAGCGCGATTGCATTGCATACAATAAAGCGACAACCATATGGCTCCTGCCAGTTGCCGATAACTCGGTTACAAAATATGATCATCTCATACAATAAAATTTAGCATCATGTCTTGACCATATCACATCACAACATGCCCTGCAAAATCAAGTTAGACGTCCTCTACTTTGTTGTTGCAAGTTTTACGTGGCTGCTACGGGCTTAAGCAAGAACCAATCTTATCTACGCATCAAAACCACAACGATAGTTTGTCAAGTTGGTGCTGTTTTAACCTTCGCAAGGACCGGGCGTAGCCACACTCGGTTCAACTAAAGTTGGAGAAACTGTCACCCCCAAGCCACCTATGTGCAAAGCACGTCGGGAGAACCGGTCTCGCGTAAGCGTACGCGTAATGTCGGTCCGGGCCGCTTCGTCCAACAATACTGCCGAACCAAAGTATGACATGCTGGTAAGGAGTATGACTTATATCGCCCACAACTCACTTGTTGGGGAACATAGTAATTTCAAAAAAATTCCTACGCACACGCAAGATCATGGTGATGCATAGCAACGAGAGGGGGAGTATGATCTACATACCTAGTAGATCGACAACGGAAGCGTTTGGTTGATGTAGTCGTACGTCTTCACGATCCGACCGATCAAGCACCGAAACTACGACACCTCCGAGTTCTAGCACACGTTCAGCTCGATGACGATCCCCGGACTCCGATCCAGAAAAGTGTCGGGGAAGAGTTCCGTCAGCACGACGGCGTGGTGACGATCTTGATGTACTACTGCAGCAGGGCTTCGCCTAAACTCCGCTACAATATTATCGAGGACTATGGTGGAAGGGGGCACCGCACACGGCTAAGGAAAAGATCACATGGATCAACTTGTGTGTCTCTGGGGTGCCCCTGCCTCCGTATATAAAGGACTAGAGGGGGAGAGGCTGGCCGGCCAAGGAGGGCGCGCCAGGAGAGTCCTACTCCCTCTGGGAGTAGGATTCCCCCCCCCCCCCCAATCCTAGTTGGAATAGGACTCGCGGAGGGGGGAAAAGAGAGAGAGGGGCCGGCCCCCTCTCCTTCTCCAATTCGGACCAAGGGAGGGGAGGGGCGCGCGGCCCATGTAGGGCTGCCTCTTCTCTTTTCCACTAAGGCCCAATAAGGCCCATCTAGCTCCCCGGGGGGTTCCGGTAACCTCTCGGTACTCCGGTAAAATCCCGATTTCACCCGGAACACTTCCGATATCCAAACATAGGCTTCCAATATATCAATATTTATGTCTCGACCATTTCGAGACTCCTCGTCATGTCCGTGATCACATCCGGGACTCCGAACAACCTTCGGTACATCAAAATGCATAAACTCATAATATAACTGTCATCGTAACCTTAAGCGTGCGGACCCTACGGGTTCGTGAACAATGTAGACATGACCGAGACACGTCTCCGGTCAATAACCAATAGCGGGACCTGGATGCCCATATTGGCTCCTACATATTCTACGAAGATCTTTATCGGTCAGACCGCATAACAACATACGTCGTTCCCTTTGTCATCGGTATGTTACTTGCCCGAGATTCGATCGTCGGTATTCCAATACCTAGTTCAATCTCGTTACCGGCAAGTCTCTTTACTCGTTCTGTAATACATCATCCCGCAACTAACTCATTAGTTGCAATGCTTGCAAGGCTTAAGTGATGTGCATTACCGAGAGGGCCCAGAGATACCTCTCCGACAATCGGAGTGACAAAACCTAATCTCGAAATACGCCAACCCAACATGTACCTTTGGAGACACCTGTAGTACTCCTTTATAATCACCCAGTTACGTTGTGACGTTTGGTAGCACCCAAAGTGTTCCTCCGGTAAACGGGAGTTGCATAATCTCATAGTTATAGGAACATGTATAAGTCATGAAGAAAGCAATAGCAACATACTAAACGATCGGGTGCTAAGCTAATGGAATGGGTCATGTCAATCAGATCATTCATCTAATGATGTGATCCCGTTAATCAAATAACAACTCTTTGTTCATGGTTAGGAAACATAACCATCTTTGATTAACGAGCTAGTCAAGTAGAGGCATACTAGTGACACTCTGTTTGTCTATGTATTCACACATGTATTATGTTTCCGGTTAATACAATTATAGCATGAATAATAAACATTTATCATGAAATAAGGAAATAAATAATAACTTTATTATTGCCTCTAGGGCATATTTCCTTCAGTCTCCCACTTGCACTAGAGTCAATAATCTAGATCACATCACCATGTGATTAACTTCGATAGTTCACATCATCATGTGATTAACACCCATAGTTCACATCGCCATGTGACCAATACCCAAAGGGTTTACTAGATTCAGTAATCTAGTTCACATTGCTATGTGATTAACACCCAAAGAGTACTAAGGTGTGATCATGTTTTGCTTGTGAGAGAATCTTAGTCAACGGGTCTGCCACATTCAGATCCGCATGTATTTTGCAAATTTCTATGTCAACAATGCTCTGCTTGGAGCTACTCTAGCTAATTGCTCCCACTTTCAATATGTATCTAGACCGAGACTTAGAGTCTTCTAGATCAGTGTCAAAAACTTGCATCGACGTAACCCTTTACGACGAACCTTTTTTGTCACGTCCATAATCGAGAAACATATCCTTATTTCACTAAGGATAATTCTGACCGCTGTCCAGTGATCTACTCCTAGATCACTATTGTACTCCCTTGCCAAATCAGTGCAGGGTATACAATAGATCTGGTACACAGCATGACATACTTTATAGAACCTATGGCCAAGGCATAGGGAATGACTTTCATTCTCTTTCTATCTTCTGCCGTGGTCGGGCTTTGAGTCTTACTCAACTTCACACCTTGTAATACAGGCAAGAACTCTTTCTTTGACTGCTCCATTTTGAATTACTTCAAAATCTTGTCAAGGTATGTACTCATTGGAAAAACTTATCAAGCGTCTTGATCTATCTCTATAGATCTTGAAGCTCAATATGTAAGCAGCTTCACCGAAGTCTTTCTTTGAAAAACTCCTTTCAAACACTCCTTTATGCTTTACAGAATAATTCTACATTATTTCCGATCAACAATATGTCATTCACATATACTTATCAGAAATGCCGTAGTGCTCCCACTCACTTTCTTGCAAATACAGGCTTCACCGCAAGTCTGTATAAAACTATATGCTTTGATCAACTCATCAAAGCGTATATTCCAACTCCGAGATGCTTGCACCAGTTCACAGATGGATCGCTGGAGCTTGCACATTTTGTTAGTACCTTTCGGATTGACAAAACCTTCTAGTTGCATCATATACAACTCTTCTTCAATAAATTCATTAAGGAATTCAGTTTTGTTTATCCATTTGCCAGATTTCATAAAATGCGGCAATTGCTAACATGATTCGGACAGACTTAAGCATAGATACGAGTGAGAATTCTCATCGTAGTCAACACCTTGAACTTGTCGAAAAACCTTTTGCGACAATTCTAGCTTTGTAGATAATAACACTACTATCAGCGTCCGTCTTCCTCTTGAAGATCCATTTATTTTTATGGCTTGCCGATCATCGGGCAAATCCATCAAAGTCCATACTTTGTTCTCATACATGGATCATATCTCAGATTTCATGGCCTCAAACCATTTCGCGGAATCTGGGCTCATCATCGCTTCCTCATAGTTCGCAAGTTCGTCATGGTCTAGTAACATGACTTCCAGAACAGGATTACCGTACCACTCTGGTGCGGATCTTACTCTGGTTTACCTACGAGATTCGGTAGTAACTTGATCTGAAGTTACATGATCATCATCATTATCTTCCTCACTAATTGGTGTAGTAGTCACAAGAACAGATTTCTGTGATGAACTACTTTCCAATAAGGGAGAAGGTACAATTACCTTATCAAGTTTTCTACTTTCCTCCCACTCACTTCTTTCGAGAGAAACTCCTTCTCTAGAAAGTTTCCGAATTTAGCAACAAAAGTCTTGCCTTCGGATCTGTGATAGAAGGTGTATCCAATAGTTTCCTTTGGATATCCTATGAAGACACATTTCTCCGATTTGGGTTTGAGCTTATCAGGTTGAAACTTTTTCACATAAGCATTGCAACCTCAAACTTTAAGAAACAACAGCTTAGGTTTCTTGCCAAACCATAGTTCATACGGTGTCGTCTCAACGGATTTAGATGGTGCCCTATTTAACGTGAATGCAGCTGTCTCTAATGCATAACCCCAAAACGATAGTGGTAGATCGGTAAGAGACATCATAGATCGCACCATATCTAATAAAGTACGGTTATGACGTTCGGACACACCATTACAGTGTGGTGTTCCAGGTGGCGTGAGTAGTGAAACTATTTCACATTGTTTTTAACTGAAAGCCAAACTCGTAACTCAAATACTCTTCTCTACGATCAGATCGTAGAAACTTTATTTTCTTGTTACGATGATTTTTCACTTCACTCTGAAATTCTTTGAACTTTTCAAATGTTTCAGACTTATGTTTCATCAAGTAGATATACTCATATCTGCTCAAATCATCTGTGAAGATCAGAAAATAATGATACCTGTCGCGAGCCTCAATATTCATCGGACCACATACATCAGTATGTATGATTTCCAACAAATCTGTTGCTCGCTCCATTGTTCCGAAGAACAGAGTCTTAGTCATCTTGCCCATGAGGCATGGTTCGCAAGCATCAACTGATTCATAATCAAGTGATTCCAAAAGCCCATCAGCATGGAGTTTCTTCATGCGCTTTACACCAATATGACCTAAACGGCAGTGCCACAAATAAGTTGCACTATCATTATTAACTTTGCATCTTTTGGTTTCAATATTATGATTATGTGTATCACTACGATCGAGATCCAACGAACTATTTTCATTGGGTGTGTAACCATATAAGGTTTTATTCATGTAAACAGAACAACAATTTATTCTCTTACTTAAATGAATAACCGTATTACAATAAACATGATCAAATCATATTCATGCTGAACGCAAACACCAAATAACACTTATTTAGGTTCAACACTAATCCCGAAATTATAGGGAGTGTGCGATGATGATCATATCAATCTTGGAACCACTTCCAACACACATCGTCACTTCACCCTTAACTAGTCTCTGTTTATTCTGCAACTCCCGTTTCGAGTTACTAATCTTAGCAACTGAACTAGTATCAAATACTGAGGGGTTGCTATAAACACTAGTAAAGTACACATCAATAAGATGTATATCAAATATACTTATGTTCACTTTGCCATCCTTCTTATCCGCCAATCACTTGGGGTAGTTCCGCTTCTAGTGACCAGTCCCTTTGCAGTAGAAGCACTTAGTCTCAGGCTTAGGACCAGACTTGGGCTTCTTCACTTGAGCAGCAACTTGCTTGCCGTTCTTCTTGAAGTTCCCCTTCTTCCCTTTGCCCTTTTCTTGAAACTAGTGGTCTTGTTAACCATCAACACTTGATGTTTTTCTTGATTTCTACCTTCGTCGATTTCAGCATCACGAAGAGCTTGGGAATTATTTTTGTCATCCCTTGCATATTATAGTTCATCACGAAGTTCTACTAACTTGGTGATGGTGACTAGAGAATTCTGTCAATCACTATCTTATCTGGAAGATTAACTCCCACTTGATTCAAGCGATTGTAGTACTCAGACAATCTGGGCACATGCTCACTAGTTGAGCGATTCTCCTCCATCTTTTAGCTATAGAACTTGTTGGAGACTTCATATCTCTCAACTCAGGTATTTGCTTGAAATATTAACTTCAACTCCTGGAACATCTCATATGCTCCATGACGTTCAAAACGTCTTTGAAGTCCCGATTCTAAGCCATTAAGCATGGTGCACTAAACTATCAAGTAGTCATCATATTGAGCTAGCCAAACGTTCATAACGTCTGCATCTGCTCCTGCAATAGGTCCGTCACCTAGCGGTGCATCAAGGACATAATTCTTCTGTGCAGCAATGAGGATAAACCTCAGATCACGGATCCAATCCGCATCATTGCTACTAACATCTTTCAACACAATTTTCTCTAGGAACATATCAAAATAAACACAGGGAATCAACAACGCGAGCTATTGATCTACAACATAATTTGCAAAATACTACCAGGACTAAGTTCATGATAAATTTAAGTTCAATTTAATCATATTACTTAAGAACTCCCACTTAGATAGACATCCCTCTAATCCTCTAAGTGATCACGTGATCCAAATCAACTAAACCATAACCGATCATCACGTGAGATGGAGTAGTTTTCAATGGTGAACATCACTATGTTGATCATATCTACTATATGATTCACGCTCGACCTTTCGGTCTCCGTGTTCCGAGGCCATATATGCATATGCTAGGCTCGTCAAGTTTAACCTGAGTATTCTGCGTGTGCAAAACTGGCTTGCACCCGTTGTAGATGGACGTAGAGCTTATCTCACCCGATCATCACGTGGTGTCTGGGCACGACGAACTTTGGCAACGGTGCATACTCAGGGAGAACACTTCTTGATAATTTAGTGAGAGATCATCTTATAATGCTACCGTCAATCAAAGCAAGATAAGATGCATAAAGGATAAACATCACATGCAATCAATATAAGTGATATGATATGGCCATCACCATCTTGTGCTTGTGATCTCCATCTTCGAAGCATCGTCATGATCACCATCGTCACCGGCGCGACACCTTGATCTCCATCGTAGCATCGTTGTCGTCTCGCCAATCTTTATGCTTCCACGACTATCACTACCGCTTAGTAATAAAGTAAAGCATTACATCGCGATTGCATTGCATACAATAAAGCGACAACCATATGGCTCCTGCCAGTTGCCGATAACTCGGTTACAAAACATGATCATCTCATACAATAAAATTCAGCATCATGTCTTGACCATATCACATCACAACATGCCCTGCAAAAACAAGTTAGACGTCCTCTACTTTGTTGTTGCAAGTTTTACGTGGCTGCTACGGGCTTAAGCAAGAACCAATCTCACCTACGCATCAAAACCACAATGATAGTTTGTCAATTTGACTCCGTTTTAACCTTCGCAAGGACCGGGCATAGCCACACTCGGTTCAACTAAAGTTGGAGAGACTGTCGCCTGCAAGCCACCTATGTGCAAAGCACGTCGGGGGAACCGGTCTCGCGTAAGCGTACGCGTAATGTCGGTCCGGGTCGTCTCGTCCAACAATACCGCCGAACCAAAGTATGACATGCTGGTAGGCAGTATGACTTATATCACCCACAACTCACTTCTGTTCTACTCGTGCATATAACATCAACATATAAAACCTAGGCTCGGATGCCACTGTTGGGGAACGTAGTAATTTCAAAAAAATTTCCTACGCACACGCAAGATCATGTGATGCATGGCAACGAGAGGGGAGAGTGTGATCTACATACCTAGTAGATCGACAACGGAAGCGTTTGGTTGATGTAGTCGTACGTCTTCATGGCCCGACCAATCAAGCACCGAAACTACGGCACCTCCGAGTTTTAGCACACGTTCAGCTCGATGACGATCCCCGGACTCTGATCCAGCAAAGTGTCGGGGAAGAGTTCCGTTAGCACGACGGCATGGTGACGATCTTGATGTACTACTGCAGCAGGGCTTCGCCTAAACTCCGCTACAATATTATCGAGGACTATGGTGGAAGGGGGCACCGCACACGGCTAAGGAAAAGATCATGTGTATCAACTTGTGTGTCTCTGGGGTGCTCCTGCCTCCGTATATAAAGGACTAGAGGGGGGGAGGCTGGCCGGCCAAGGAGGGCGCGCCAGGAGAGTCCTACTCCCTCTGGGAGTAGGATTCCCCCCCCCCCCCCAATCCTAGTTGGAATAGGACTCGCGGAGGGGGGAAAAGAGAGAGAGGGGCCGGCCCCCTCTCCTTGTCCAATTCGGACCAAGGGAGGGGAGGGGCGCGCGGCCCATGTAGGGCTGCCTCTTCTCTTTTCCACTAAGGCCCAATAAGGCCCATCTAGCTCCCCGGGGGGTTCCGGTAACCTCCCGGTACTCCGGTAAAATCCCGATTTCACCCGGAACACTTCCGATATCCAAACATAGGCTTCCAATATATCAATCTTTATGTCTCGACCATTTCGAGACTCCTCGTCATGTTCGTGATCACATCCGGGACTCCGAACAACCTTCGGTACATCAAAATGCATAAACTCATAATATAACCGTCATCGTAACCTTAAGCGTGCGGACCCTACGGGTTCGAGAATAATGTAGACATGACCGAGACACGTCTCCGGTCAATAACCAATAGCGGGACCTAGATGCCCATATTGGCTCCTACATATTCTACGAAGATCTTTATCGGTCAGACCGCATAACAACATACGTCGTTCCCTTTGTCATCGGTACGTTACTTGCCCGAGATTCGATCGTCGGTATTCCAATACCTAGTTCAATCTCGTTATCGGCAAGTCTCTTTACTCGTTCTATAATACATCATCTCGCAACTAACTCATTAGTTGCAATGCTTGCAAGGCTTAAGTGATGTGCATTACCGAGAGGGCCCAGAGATACCTCTCCGACAATCGGAGTGACAAAACCTAATCTCGAAATACGCCAACCCAACATGTACCTTTGGAGACACCTGTAGTACTCCTTTATAATCACCCAGTTACGTTGTGACGTTTGGTAGCACCCAAAGTGTTCCTCCGGTAAACGGGAGTTGCATAATCTCATAGTTATAGGAACATGTATAAGTCATGAAGAAAGCAATAGCAACATACTAAACGATCGGGTGCTAAGCTAATGGAATGGGTCATGTCAATCAGATCATTCACTTAATGATGTGATCCCGTTAATCAAATAACAACTCATTGTTCATGGTTAGGAAACATAACCATCTTTGATTAACGAGCTAGTCAAGTAGAGGCATACTAGTGACACTTTGTTTGTCTATGTATTCACACATGTATTATGTTTCCGGTTAATACAATTATAGCATGAATAATAAACATTTATCATGAAATAAGGAAATAAATAATAACTTTATTATTGCCTCTAGGGCATATTTCCTTCATCACTTGTGTTCTACTCGTGCATATAACATCAACATATAAAACCTAGGCTCGGATGCAAATGTTGGGGAACGTAGTAATTTCAAAAAATTTCCTACGCACACGCAAGATCATGGTGATGTACAGCAACGAGAGGGGAGAGTGTGATCTACATACCCTTATAGACCGACAGCGGAAGCGTTAGCACAACGCGGTTGATGTAGTCGTACGTCTTCACGGCCCGACTGATCAAGCACCGAAACTACGGCACCTCCGAGTTTTAGCACACGTTCAGCTCGATGACGATCCCCGGACTCCGATCCAGCAAAGTGTCGGGGAAGAGTTCCGTCAGCACGACGGTGTGGTGACGATCTTGATGTACTATCATCGCAGGGCTTTGCCTAAGCACCGCTACAATATTATCGAGGATTATGGTGGAAGGGGGCACCGCATACGGCTAAGAATATGATCACATGGATCAACTTGTCTCTCTAGGGGTGCCTCTTGCCTCCGTATATAAAGGATCCAAGGGGGGTGCGGCCGGCCCTAGTAGGAGGCGCGCAGGAGGGGTCCTACTCCTACCGGGAGTAGGACTCCCCTCCCTTTCCTTGTCCAAGTAGGAGAGGGGGAAGGAAGGGAGAGAGGAGAGGGGGGGCGCCGCCCCTTCCTTCTTATCCAATTCGGACTAGGGGGAGAGGGGGCGCGCGGCCTGCCCTGGAAGCCCCTCCTCTTCTCCACTTTAGGCCCATGAGGCCCATTAACCCCCCGGGGGGTTCCGGTAACCCCCCGGTGCTCCGGTTTTATCCGAAACTTCCCCGGAACACTTCCGGTGTCCGAATATAGTCGTCCAATATATCAATCTTTATGTCTCGACCATTTAGAGACTCCTCGTTATGTCCGTGATCATATCCGGGACTCCGAACTAACTTCGGTACATCAAAACTCACAAACTCATAATATATCTGTCATCGAAACCTTAAGCGTGCGGACCCTACGGGTTCGAGAACAATGTAGACATGATCGAGACACGTCTCCGGTCAATAACCAATAGCGGGACCTGGATGCCCATATTGGCTCCTACATATTCTACGAAGATCTTTATCGGTCAGACCGCATAACAACATACGTTGTTCCTTTTGTCATCGGTATGTTACTTGCCCAAGATTCGATCGTCGGTATCTCAATACCTAGTTCAATCTCGTTACCGGCAAGTCTCTTTACTCGTTCTGTAATACATCATTTCGCAACTAACTCATTAGTTGCAATGCTTGCAAGGCTTATGTGATGTGCATTACCGAGAGGGCCCAGAGATACCTCTCCGACAATCGGAGTGACAAATCCTAATCTCGAAATACGCCAACCCAACATGTACCTTTGGAGACACCTGTAGAGCACCTTTATAATCACCCATTTACGTTGTGACGTTTGGTAGCACACGAAGTGTTCCTCCGGCAAAAGGGAGTTGCATAATCTCATAGTCATAGGAACATGTATAAGTCATGAAGAAAGCAATAGCAACATACTAAACGATCGGGTGCTAAGCTAATGGAATGGGTCATGTCAATCAGATCATTCACCTAATGATGTGATCCCGTTAATCAAATAACAACTCTTTGTTCATGGTTAGGAAACATAACCATCTTTGATTAACAAGCTAGTCAAGTAGAGGCATACTAGTGACACTTTGTTTGTCTATGTATTCACACATGTATTATGTTTCCTGTTAATACAATTCTAGCATGAATAATAAACATTTATCATGATATAAGGAAATAAATAATAACTTTATTATTGCCTCTAGGGCATATTTCCTTCAGGTTAGCCACACTCTTGCATGCATGGGTCGTTCGCAACAGCGAACTGCTTGTTGGCTTCGTAATTCACCCGATGAAATTGCTAGCATTGTAATCTCTGAATGTAGCCATTTGGTTTGATTAATGAAAGTTCCTTTCCCGCAAAAAAAAGAAAGGATACAACAATACAGACCTATTTGCCTCCTTAATGTTGGTTTTAAAATATTCATGATGGTTGCGACTATTAGGCAAAATTTGATTGTTGACATGTGCGTCATTCTTCACAGACAACTTTTATGCAAGGCAGACACATCCTAGATGGAGTTATTATCCTTCATGAAACAGTCCATGAATTACACCGAGAAAAGTTGAATGAGGTGGTACTCAAAATTGACTTTGAAAATGTTAATGACAAATTAGTTAAGTGGCCCTTTCTTCAATAGACTCTCAGAGTGAAAAGATTTTCTGCAGAGTGACGCACTATGATCCATAGCTTCGTTTCTGGAGGTAGTGTTGCCATAAAAGTCAATGATGACACTGGACACTTTTTTCTTATGAAGAAGGGATTGCGACAATGTGACTCGTTATCACCCATGCTATTCAATATAGTGGCGGATATGCTAGAGGTCATGATTGAGCGTGCCAAGGTTGTTGGCCAAATTAATGGGGTAGCAAGTCATCTAGTTGATGATGGTCTCTCTATACTTCAATATGCCGACGATATGATTCTCTTCATGGATCATAACCTCAAGAAAGCCAGAAATATGAAACTGGTTTTATCAGCATTCGATCAACTCTTGGGTCTTAAAATCAATTTTCATAAAAGTGAATTGTTTTGCTTTGACGACGCCCAGGATGAGGCCCACCTGTACGCTGAACTATTTGGATACGGGTTGGGCCAGTTTCCGATCTCATATTTGGGGATACCGATACATTATCGGAGACTCAGAAATGCTGAATGAAAACACGTCGAGGAGACTGCAGAAAAGATTTAGCAGTTGAAAAGGTAAATTGTTGTCTCTTGGTGGAAGATCGGTCATAAGTTCAGTACTAAGTAATATGGTACTATATATTATTTCATTGTTCCAGTTGCCGAAAGGAGTTTTACATAGATTGGATTATTTCCGATCAAGATTGTTTTGGCATGAAGATAGCGAGAGAAAACAATCTGGCTAAATGGAGTGTGGTTTGCCGTCCCAAAGACCAAGGTGGGTTGGACATTCTTGACCTTAAGGTTAAGAATAGGGTCTTCCTCGTCAAATGGTTGTTTAAATTACTAATGAAAGATCGTGTATGGCGAACCCTCATCAGGAGAAAATATGTGGGTTTCAAGGCGATATCCCAAGTATACTGGAAGCCTGTGGATTCCCACTTTTGGGCGGGTCTAATGGTTACGAAGAAATATTTCTTCTGCTACGGATCCTTTTCCATTAAGGACGGCTCGAAAATTAGATTCTGGAAGGACAAGTGGCTAGGAAATACCACACTCCGGGAACAATATCTTGCTCTATGCAACATTGTGCGCCACAAGGGTGGAACTATCGCCATGGTAATGGAATCATTTCCGCCAAATGTGACGCTCAGAAGAGATTTAATTGGACCCAGATTCCAATCGTGGAGCACCCTGCTCCTACGGTTGTTCACGGTGCAATTGTCACATCGGTATGATGTATTCCAATGGAACCTCCATGGAAATGGACAATTCTCAGTAGAGTCCATATATAGAGTGTTAATCCAGTCTGATGTGCCAGTTGATAATAACAAGAAGATCTGGAAGATGAAGATACCTCTTAATAATAATTTTTTTGCATGGTATCTTGGTCACAGAGTCATTCTTACTAAAGGTTACCTTATTAAGAGGAATTGGCATGGAAGTCCGCAATGTGTCTTTTGTCACCATGATGAGACAATAAAACATTTATTCTTCCAATGCAAATTGGCTCGTTCTATATGGTCAGTTATCCAAATAGCTTCTGGCTTGTATCCTCCTTGTAGTGTTGCCAACGTATTTGGCAACTGGTTACATGTGATTGATCACAAGTTTCGAACTTTTCTCAGGGTAGGAGCGCTTGCCGTTATTTGGTCACTTTGGCTATGTAAAAATGGTAAGGTTTTTAATGATGAAAGTACGTCTCTGATGCAACTTATCTACAGATGTACCAAGACTTTTCATTTATGGTCCTCTCCACAACACGTGGAGAACCGAGACCTGTTTACAGAGGTGTGTACATGATTGGAGGCTATGGCGTGGGATACTTTTATCCAGCATGGGCGGCAAGATGATCTTTGAATTTGGCTACCCTTTGCTTTATGTGTTATACAGAATCTACATGAGAGGACCTTATTTGACTGTGTGCATCTTAGAGCATCTCCAATAGAAGATGTTGATATAAAAATACCTAACTTTTACATCTCCCAAGCCCAAAAACGCTGCTCCAACAGATGATATAGATGCAAAAAAATCACATCACCTCCCGAAGAAGTAAACTACAACACCTCGTGGTGCAAATATACATCTCATGTAGATGTATATTTGCCAGTCGCGCGCCAACCGCTAACCGCTCTTCAGTTCACTCCCCCTGCCTATTCTTCTTCCTCCCGCTGCCCCTCCGCTGTCGCCCCGTGACAGATCCACCATCTCCTCCATCCCCGCCCGCCCGCCCGTCATGAATCGGCTGATCCCCCCTGCCGCTCGATTTTTCTCCGGTCGCCGGTTGATTCGACCCCGCGGTCGTCTCCGCCGTAGCCGCAGCCGTCGCCTCAGCCTCCCCCCCGCACCGCCCCATCACCGACCTGCCGTCAACCACCCCCGCTATCTCCACGCACCACTGCCCCGCCGCCCCGCCGTCGCCAACTACCACCGAGTCGCCACCCCACCGAGCGCCTCAACCTCCCTCGCCCCACAACCGAGTCGCTGCCCCGCCGTCACCGTGCCGCCGAAGAAGACCCCGAAGAGCAAGACGGGGTTCTTCGGCGTGAGGGCAAAGCCCTCTGGCAACTACGGGGTGGATTTTAGCGACGCCGACCGCCGCTTTTGGCTTGGCACCTCCCCGACCGTTCACGAGGCCGCGCGTTCGTACGACATGGCGGTGTGGCGTGCCGGGAGGCCGAGGAGGGACCTCAACTTCTCGAAGATCGAGAGCCAGGCGGATGCTGAGATCCTTGTGCCACAGGGCATTTGGATGGAGGAGATTCCAGCGGAGAAGACGAAGAAGAGGCCGACCATTGTAGTCAGTCCCGGCGATAGCCACGAGGCTGCGATGGCGAGGTTTGCGCGGGATCTTCTGGAGTACGACCAGGCCGAGTAGGAGTTCTTCTGGAACCGTGACGCCGAGGAGAATAAGAAGAAGGGGGTGAAGAAGGAGGACGAGGCTGGCCCCTCAACGGCGATCCCCATCGACTCCTCAGAGGAGGAGGACGAGGAGTTCTGGGGGCTCTTGGATGACGACGAGGAGGTACTGGATGTCCTCAGACGACGACTAGTTTGGACTAGCTGTGCTAATTTTATTTCTATGTTTGAACTATGTTGAAATAAAGTAGTAGTTGGACGTTTTTAGACTTTACATCTCTAGTTTACATTACCTATTGAACTTGCAGTTTGACATCTCCGTTTTGCATCATCTTTTGGAGTTGAGCCTTTTTTGGAGATGCAAAAAGCACTTTTTGGATATGCAAAATTTTACATCTGCAATTTTGCATCTTCTATTGGAGATGCTCTTAGTTATGCAGAGGCCGGGTGTAATGCTTAAATCTTTTAAGTAATAAAGCAGTTCTTTTTCAAAAAAAATTGGCAACATTACTATGATAAAACTTGTTGTGCCATTTTCGAAACCTCCAATTTTTCTACATAAAAGTAAACAACGTCTTGAAATGAAACACAAGCTTAATAAAACCAAAAAAAGGATACTTTCTAAGTTTTGCTAACCGACATAATTTACAAGATGTCTTGATATGCACTAAGAGCAAAGGCGGACTGGTCTGGTGATGCTGGCATGTTTGCCTGCATAGATCAGAATGGTGTCCCTGAAATGTGCTTCATGTGATGACACTGGCTTATTAGTACCATTCATGCAAATTCAGAGTTTGTTTGGGACGTCGAATTCCATCGACACAACCCGTTCCATCGACACAACCCGTTCCATCGTAGTGTCCAAGAAGAGCATCAGCCCAACTCCAAGTGTCTGTTTAGGAGAGGGGAATGAAAGAAACATGTAGTTAAATCTTAGGCTTTGTTGACAGTGCCTCAACTTATGTGATGAGTGTATTTAAACTCCCTTATTCAGTTTGTGACGATCTTACAAGAATGATGCGTCGGTACTGGTGGGGAGTTGAGAATGGTCGAAGGAAGATGGCATGGGTTGCTTTACTCTTCCAAAGCAGAAAGGAGGCCTTGGTTTCAGGGATATGAGGGCCTTTAATCAAGCACTGTTGGCCAAGCAAGCATGGTGTTTGATTGTGAAACCAGATAGTCTATGTGCTCTTTGTTGAAGGATAGATACTTCCCTAATGGTAATTTGGTTGATACGGTATTTTCAGGGAATTCTTCTGCAGTTTGGAAAGGCATTGAGCACGGTATGGTGTTGCTGAAGAAAGGTATTATTTGGAGGGTGGGTAATGGAAGGTCAATTCATACATGGAGGGACCAGTGGATTCTCCGAGGAACTCCGTTCTTCCTTCCCATTACCCTAAGCGGAATTGTAGACTGAACAAAGTGTCAGACTTTCTTGATGGCAACGGTGTTTGGAGGGCGGATTTGTTGAGTCTACATTTTTTTCCCTATTGACGTGGCGGCAATACGACATATCCGGACGTCACCAAGGCAGCAGGAGGATTATATTGCATGGCATCCCGACCCGAAAGGGTGCTTCTCCGTCCGTAGCGCCTACATACTCGCTATGGAGGAACATGATAATCTCTTTGCGCCGGCAGCCTCTAGTTCCATCCCGGACGGCAACCGACGAGTGTGGAACTTGATCTGGAAGGCGGCCGTGCCGCATCCTATGCGTACAGTAGAATGGAAGGCCATTTCAGGGGCACGAGCCACCGCGGCGAACAAGCATAAGCGGCACTTGGCTCACAGGGCGACTTGTACGATCTGTGGTAAGTATAATGAGGACTCGTTCCATGCACTTGTCACATGTGATAATGCGGCCACTCTTTGGGATACTATGAAAGAGGTTTGGTCCATACCTAAAAAGGAGCAAGTTGTGCACACGTGTGGTTGTTGAATCTATTGGATCAAAATACTAGTGATGTATGATCATCATGGTACTATGGAGGATCTGGTACTTGCGAAATGAATTATCGCATGGTAAAGAAATCCCTCAGGCTGAAACGTCTAAGACATTTCTGTGTAGCTATCTTAGTTCTGTTCGCAATGCAGCCAATCTCACCATAGAGGAAACTATCAGAGGGAAATCGCCTCTGGAGGGTGCATTGCAGCCAGTACCGATCAAGGCAGTGCCGCCGGATACACCATGGCAGCCACCACCACCTGGCTGGCTTGCCTTGTCTGTGGATGGTTCTTATTCAGTGGAAGAGGGCTCGGCGGGAGCAGACATGATCCTACAGAATAACTTGGGCTCTGTCATTTTTTCATCATGTCAACTATTATTCTACTGTAACAATGCTCTCGAGGCGGAAATTCAAGCTATATATTAAGATTGGAATGTCTATTGCTATCGAATGGTCTAACCTTCCGGTCTTAGTACAATTGGACTCCATGGTGCCCCTTTTCTTCTGTGACTGACGCTGCACTTGATAAATCACCCAATGGTTAATCAAGAACTACATGCTGCAGAGGGAGTTTAAGCCAATGAAGATCCTGAGATCACAGAACATGGTCTCACATTGTCTTACTAATTATGCCCGAACGGCTCGTAGCACCGCTTGTTGGTTGCAATGGCCACCCCCTTCATTCATAATCTTGTATTAGCAGACTGTAAGCCTGTTACTTTAGAATAAACTACTTTTAAACCCACAAAAAAAAAGTAGATGGAAGTAAGCCCGAAGGACTTTTATTCGAGACGGCACTGCTATCATGGTCAGAGCAACGTAGCTGCGAGACCAAAACCTACTCTTTTTTTTTGGCATGGGACCAAAACCTACTCCACAAAGGGCGGGAGACCTCATTAGGGTCTGGAAGGCGCACGTAATCGTGTTGAATTACCTTCTGTCCCAGAATTTGACTGAAGGACGTGTCGTCGTTGTTTTAACCGAGACGATTCCTTGAAAAAAAAAGGGAAAAAGTCCTAGAGCAACCTAGCTTGATCCTAATCGGCGACGATCCTGTTGCCAGTTCCATCCGGTTTCGGTAGCCCTTTCCAAAAGTCTCCGCACGAGACTATAGGCTTCACGGTACAACACGCACGCACGCACCTACCTACCTCGGTTGCTTGCTTGCTAGCACAGAGGCGGCTGCTTACGGCGATGCCGTCGACGGTCACCGAGACCTTCCGCGTGTATTCGCGGCCGTTGTCCCCCTCGCCGACACCTCTCCATGTTGGCAACAGCTGGGTCGTCAAGGTGTTCACTACCGATAACAGCTTCTCCTTCCATCTCGACCTCAACTATACTCCGTACTCTACTACACACCTGCCGCGGAGCACCCATGTCACCTTTGAGATCATGCTCTTCCACAGGGCGCAGACGGTGGATCATGACCGCGCCCTCTTCGACCCACTCTCGGTCTTCAGGGATGAGCTTGAGGAGGCGTCGTGCATCCGCTACGACAATGACTTCAACCTGAGGTGCACCATCTCGTTGCCCAAGCCTCCAGATGGCAAGATCAAGCGGTGGTACAAGCAGCTCAGGGGATCAAAGCCCGAGGAAGTCGTCGTGCTATCTGAGTCCCGCACCATCGCCATCGAAAACTTCTCTAAGATCAGGGCGGCATCCCAGGTCCGGGAGTGCTATGCCCACTCCACACGCCTGATACTAGGAAATGACATATGGGAGCTCCGGCTCTACCCTAACGGGTACGACGCCTGGGACCAGGTCACCTTGTCGCTCGCCCGCCACAAGCTATTTGCTGACGACCATGATGAGTCGGCGGTGATGCTTAGGTTCCGCTTCGAGCTGCACGCCGGTGTCCATGGCCGCAAGTTCGATGAGTCCGTGGAGGTGACCCATGGTTTTAGCCGTGCCAACCCACATATGACGTCGTTCAAGATGCCCATCACGTCGCTCATGGCCAAACTAGGTGGCGGCGACCGCCTCATCATCCGCTGGTGGTTCGCCATCCTCCCGGCGGCCGCTATTGTGCCCACCGCGCCAGCCGCTGAAGCAGAGGAGTCCGTCCTCACTCCACTATTGAGCGCCATGTATGTTGGAGATTACTACTGCTAAACGGAAACGGCCGATGTGAATACACATGCATGTCATCGCTAGTTCTAGCTTGCTCGCAGGGAAGCATGTATCGATCCAAGTTTTATACTCCATCCGTTTTTAAATATAAGTCTTTTTAAAGGGTTTAATATAAACTACTTTCTCTGTAAACTAATATAAGAGTGTTTAGATTACTAAAATAGTTATCTAAACGCTCTTATATTAATTTACAGAGGGAGTACATATGAAGTAAAATGAGTGAATCTACACTCTAAAATACGTCTATATACATCCATGTGTAGTTCATATTGAAATCTCGTAAAAGACCTATATTTAGGAAGGAGGGGGTATATGTGTACAAAATAATATTTAGGAAGGAGGGACATAATTAATAGCACAGAGTGATAAGTATTAATTTCACCGAGTGGTGCATATTTTACTTCGAAACAATATGACCATTTACAATAACAAATCTATATGATGTGAAAACATATACAATGATGAATCAAATCGTATTGATTTGATGGTGTATATGTTAATATATTTTTCTACAAACTAGATAAAAGTATATAAAATTTAACTTTGACAAAGCTAATATGCGGAGTAAAGAAAAACAGATCCTTCCGTGATTCACTCGCCTTAGCTTGATTCAAAACCTTTTTTCTTAGCTTTTCTTGGAAGGGCGACTGTTGGATGACTCGACGCGTGGGCCAAAATTCATCATCAAGTCGTTGGTAGGTACAACGTGTTGTCAAAAAATATAATCGTCGGTACAGTGATATCCCCAGCTCACCAAAGTTCAAGTTCTGGTGCTCACATTATTTCTGAATTTATTTCAGGATTTTCGGTGATGTCTTTTCAGTGGGAGAAGACGTTTCCGTCGACGACGAGATGCCTATGTTGACTTCGTAAATCTTACAGCTCAGTCTCTCGAAGATGCTCATAAGTACAGGATGTGTGTGTGCGTTCATAAAGATAAATATATGCGTGTATATATGAGCGTTTACGTATACTGTGTAAAAAAAAAAAGGCGTACTACCGTTTCCCTTGCTCGTCTCGTCTCTTCCCGATCCCGGTTGAGCCAAGCAGGCCTAGCTATCTCGTTACGTACGCGTCGCTCGTCTTGTCCCCACCCTGCTTCCAGTTCGGTTGGCAAAAGGAAGCAGAAGCAGGGTAGCTATCTCCAACCCGTGCGGACTGCGGAATTCATCCGGTTTCGGTTCCCCTCTCCCCTTCGGTACTCCAACTTTGTCCTCTCTATATATATGCACACATAAGATAAGACGACACACACGCACCCTGCCACGGCAAACTTTGTCCTAGCCATAAGGTTAGCTACATCGGCGGCTTTGCACCAAATTGAAATTGAAGCCATGTCCTCAACGGTCACCAAGAACTTCACAATCGAGTCACGACCGCGGTCCTCCTCATTGACATGCCTCGAGGTGGCCCGGTTCTATGACCTCGGCCACAGCTGGTTCATCGAGGTGTAGGCGCCGGCCCCCTATTTCGTTTTCCATGTCGACCTCAAGCATGAGCCTCCGTACCTATTTCGAGACGGTGCCCACGTCACCCTGGACATCCTGGACCGGAGCGGAGAGCGCGTCGCCTTCCACATGGGAGAGATGGTGTCAGACGTTCACTCTCCGTTCGAACCCCTCTACGTCACGATACAAGAGCTGGAGTCCGCGTCGTGCATGCACGACAACAACAGCTTCACCTTAAGTTTGGTTTTAGCGCGCGCCGGCTAGTTCCGCGCGCTCCAGCGATGGCGGGAATTTACCGCGCGCGGGAGAAAGCGGCACGCGGCGCGGTAGATTTGACGCGCCGCTTCGCGCGCGCCTATAAAATCCCGCGCTCGTCACGCACACAGAACATAGTCACGCGCCCTTCCCTCGCCACCTCGCCGCTTCGCCGCTTTCCGCACCACCACCGCGCCGCCGGGGTTCTTCGGGCTACCGCGGCGTCCGCGAGCGCCCCAACGGCTGGTACTCCGCCGAGATCCGGTCCGGCGACGTCCGGCTCGGCCTCGGGTCGTTCCGGAGTGCGCACAAGGCGGCCTGCGCGTACGACGCGGCGGCGTGGCGCTTGGAGAGGCCCCGGTCGTAGATGAACTTCCGGGACGTCTTCACGCGCGAGGAGGCGCAGTGCGTCGCCCCTCCGCCACGTCTCATCACCGACATGGACTGTGCCGACCACGCTCACCTCCTCATCGCCGAGGAGGACGAGCGAGCCATGGCGGAGTGGCGCCGTCGCCACCCGGAGGACGTCGCCGACGATCGTGCCTACTGGGCGGAGATGACGGCAAGGCGCCGCGCGAAGCAGGCGGACCGGCGTCGGCGGAAGGCATTGGCGAATGCGCAGTCCGATATCGTTGCAGCAGGTGGGAGGTCGATCTTCACGGCAGACGATGAACATTGGTTGGACATGTGGCTCGATACCTCGGACGACACCGACGAGAATGATGATGGTGATGATGGTAGCGACTTGGAGTAGTTTCTATCTATGTATGCCGTAGTAGTTTCTATCTAGTTGCACCATAGTTTTATCTATCTATACTTTCGAATTATCTATCTAGTTGCACCGATGTAAGATACCTTTGTATCGTTTTTTATCTATGCAATCTATCATTTTTTTATTATCTATGCTTCTGATGTATAAAAATGTTGTAGAATAAGTGCGCGCGCTGCATTTTTTGCGCGCTGCTAGAGCGGCGCGCGCGTGCTGCATTTTAGCATAGCTGCTGGAGCTAGCGCTTCGCGTCGCATCAAACCAGACGATGAACGCGTGGCAAAGCAGTTTTTAGCGTGCGGCGCGTTCGGCGCCTGTTGGAGATGCTCTAAGGTGCACCATATCGTACAAGCTCCCCGAGAGCAAGATCAGACGGTGGTGCCGGCAGCTCATAGGCTCCAAGACGGAAGATGACGTCGTGCGAACCGAGTCCCGTACGATCGCCGTCGACGACTTCTCTAGGATCAGGGCGGCGTCTCGGGTTCGGGAGTGCGCCTACTCCACGAGCTTGGTACTAGGATGGAACATATGGGAGGTACGGCTCTACCCTAGCGGGTACAATGTCTGGGACCAGGCGACCTTGTCGCTCACCCGCCGCAAGAGATTTTCTGACCAAGAGGAATCGCCGGCGACGACACCCAGGTGGCCTTTGTTTGGGCTACACCTTCTGATTCTCAGATTCTAGGATCCTAAAATCAGAAGCTCAAACAAACATATCAGATTTCCGTATAGCTTCCTGGAATCCGATTTCAAAAATGAACTACCAGCGAAGGGAATCCGAAAGCAGCGATTTTGATGATTCGGCCGATTCTGCAGCTTCCCGCAAAACAAAACGGTTCGTTTTATGCCCCGCAGGCTGGGTCAACGACGCCCAACCCCCCTCGTCTCGTCTCCCTCCCATGGCGACCACGACGGCGACAATCGCGACGTAGGAGGTGTGCCTGCTGCGGCTGGAGGATCAGGCGGAGCCCGGCGGCGGCAGCGCCTGGGAGTACCTCCCCTGCAGGTTCCGCATGCGCGGCTCCGCCCCTCGGCCTCGCCCGCAGGCTTCCCTCGCGGCCCGCCCCCATCTTCTGGCCACCAAGCTCTGCCTCCACCGCCACTTCGCCAGCACAGTCGGCTCCAGGATGGGCGGATCTGACTCCACCATCCCCGTCCCTCGCCATATTCCGACCAAGGAGCCGCGTCTCCGCCGCTGCGACGCGCCGCCCCGATCTCCGCGTACGCCAGCCCCGCCGGCTCCAGGATAGGCGGATCCGGCGCCTCCACGTCTGCCCGCCCCGTACTCCGGCAACCAAACCCCACCTCCACCTCCGCTGCTCGAGCTCCACCTCCAATCTCTGCTCTGTTCTTGGCCTTGGGTAAACAAAGAGTACATTCGGGGCTGCAGCTGCTTCAGATTTTCAGGGCAAACAAACAATCTGCTTCAGATTTCCAGAATCTGCAGCTGCAGCTGATTCTCAGAATCCAAGCCGAAGCTGATTTTCAAGAATCCGTAGCCCAAACAAAGGGGGCCTCAGGTTCCGCTTCGAGCTGCACGCGGGGCTCTACGGCCGCAAGTTCTACGAATCCACGGAAGTGACGCGCGTGTTTGACGGTGCCAGAGGTGAGCACATGACCCAGTTCACGATGGCCACCACGTCGCTCATGGACATACTCGTCAGCAACGACCACCCTCCCGCCTGTCCCGTCATCTGTCCCAGCTACCACCGTCCTGCCCACCGCACCACCCTCTGTAGCAGAGGAGTCGGTCTTCGCTCCTTTGTTAAGCGCCATGTATGCTAGAGACCACTACTACTAGAACGCAAGCAACCGGTCTGAGTACGGATCAACCGATGTGAGTAAGCATGCATGCATGCCTGTTTGCTCCCTAGTCCTAGCTTGTTTGTAATGACGCATCCAACATGTACTGAAGCATGTATATCGACCCAAATTTTTAGTATGTGCAAATGACTATACGGTCATGTCTGGGCACATAATTCATGAGTAAATTTTTTAAATAATGTTTTGGAACGTTGAAGCCTAAAACGCACGAAGACGAAAATAGGAAGTACATAATAAAGATACAAAGATTTTTTTTAATTGCATCAGAGCTTAAATCTCTTGAGTTTGCAATGATGTGAATGAATATACATGCAATCACATAAGACAATCCGTAAGAGCTCTAAACTCAAATCTATTGAAAATAAATGTGCAGCAAAAATACCGCAAAAAACCCTATGCAAATATCTCATTCAAATCTAAAAAGCTTTCAGCACTAAAATTCTACCATTTACATGAAATGTAAAAGTAGCTTCATCATTGCTCCAATTAATTAGTTTTGACAGTCCTCGCAAAAAGAATTAGTTTTAACAGAAGTGATATAATTTGTAAGTATGATTACGAGCATGTATACCTCACAAATGGCTGAATTTCATAACTGTAATTTGATACACCATGGATTCACATCGTGTTACGGCCCAACCTACCACTACTACTACAGCAGCCCGCCAAGGCGATGGAGTGCAGTGTCAGACCCAGAGAGCCCACGAGCCCAACAAGCGCTACACCGGCCCAGATTGGACAACCTAACTACTTAAGCAAGCACCGAGCTGGAGAGAGGGCAGGCAGAGAAAAGACACTGGCGGCACGGCTCTCACTCTCGATCCCCTTGTATTTGTATCTCATGAACCCTAGATCGAAACTCTCCAATTCCTCTGTACTCCGACTCTGATTGTGCCAATTCATCTAGCAGGAGCGTAACATTTGGTATCAGCAACCTTTCCACCCACCACCTCAACCCTGGCCAGTCGATTTCCCTCGATCATCCAGACCCGTCGCGGCAAGACCACAGCCATGGAGGAGACCAACAAGGCCCTGGCTAATCTGACAGCGGCGATCAGTGCCATGTCGTCCCAGATCGGCGAGATCCACCCCATCGTCCTCGAGCTCCAGGGGTGGCGACCGGCCGTCGAGCGCTCGGTGGAGGACCTGCGTTTGGAGGTGGGCGAGCTGCGGCAGCTACTCAAGGAGGTGAGGCCAGAAGCCGCGCCGGTGATTGATCTGGCACCAGCGGCGGCCACGTAGCCGGTGTATCCGATTCGCCTCGCGGATCTGCCTCCACTCCTTCCGTCGACAGCAGCACAACCACTCAAGCTTCCTCTGATCGTGGACGCACGTCTTCCTCAACCCAGCGAGCGCCTCTTGCCTCGCAGTGGCGATGGCCACGGGCCCGCAGGCCACAGCAGGACTCAAGATCACCGGGGGATGTCACTGGGGAACGAACCCCGAGGGCACCTCTGGTCACGGGTATGACCAAATCCCATCCATTCCTAGTAGAGAGTTCGTTTATGGGGGAGCGCCAGTTTGGATTCAGTCGTTTTCCTCCTCCGCCGGATTTTGATTTTCCTCTGTTCGATGGTGATGGTCCACGAGCATGGCATCTCAAATGTGAGGCCTGTTTCAGAGTGTGCATGCTCAGTCCAGACACCTGGGTGAGCTGCGCCGCGATGTACTTCATCGACGGTGCACTGTGTTGGTTACAATCTACCAAGGCACATTTGATATACACCGATTGGGTGGCGTTTGCACAAGCTGTGTGTGTGCAATTTGGGAGAGAAGAGTTTCAGTTCCTGTTGTGGCAGTTCAACCGCCTACAACAGAATGGCACGGTAACGGAGTATGCAGAGAAGTTCACGCAGTTAATGCACAATTTAGTGTCACACCATGAGTCATGGGAGCCATCGTACTTCATTACACATTTTGTTGATGGGTTGAAAAAAGATATTAGAGCTGCAATAGTTTTACATCGACCCAAAACACTCGATACCGCTGTCGATCTTGCTTGTTTACAGGAGGAGGTGCTGGAAGCAATGCGCAGAGAGGACAAGAGGGACGACCGCCGGTACTCAACACCGGTATCGTCTCGAGGGGTGCCGCGCATGGCCCTACCCTTGCCTCCACCGCCGGTTATCACTCCAACCAAGCCAGCGGTGCCCGTGGAGGGGCGCATCACAGACCGTCGCGCACAGGAGACGACGCACCCTCAACCAGCTGAGGACAAGATTGCGGCTCTCCGCGCGTATCGACGCGCTCGCGGACTCTGTTTTACCTGCGGCGAGTGTCAGTGTCAAAACTGGCGGATCTCGGGTAGGGGGTCCCGAACTGTGCGTTTAGGATCGATGGTAACAGGAGACGGGGGACACAATGTTTTATCCAGGTTCGGGCCCTCTCTACGGAGGTAATACCCTACGTCCTACTTGATTAATCTTGATGAATATGAGTATTATAAGAGTTGATCTACCACGAGATCGTAATGACTAAACCCTAAAAGTCTAGTCTGGCTATGATTATGAGGATTCTGTCTATCTACGGACCTAGCCCTCCGGTTTATATAGACACGGGAGAGATCTAGGGTTACACAAGGTCGGTTACAGAGAAAAGAATCTTCATAGTTGGTCGCCAAGCTTGCCTTCCACGCCAAGGAGAGTCCTATCCGGACACGGGTAGAGTCTTCGGTCTTTGTATCCTTACGGCCCATCAGTACGGCCCACGTCCAATAGGCCGGACGCCCGAGGACCCCTTAGTCCATGACCCCCCAGTAGCCCCTGAACCAGGCTTCAATGACGAGGTGTCCAGCATGCAAATTGTCTTCGCCATTGCAAGGCAGGTTCCCCGTTCCAAATACTTCAGGATAGTCTTCGGATGAAACGACAGTGTCCGGACCTGTAACACAAGTACCACTGCCATAGAGTATAGTATTTTACGAGTCCAATCTGTTGATAATAATGTTTATCATGCTCGCCCGGTTATTTATTTCGAACCGTTTCCTATCCCGCCGTTCCACGTTTCGAGGCGTGGTTGTTATTGGCACGTCCTGTCGAAGCAGAGATTGTGTTCCCTTATTGCGGGATTCTCATCAATATGAGCGCGGGTAACCCAACTGTTCAGTTGGAAAGATTCCTTAGGAATAGGCAAGTCTTCAGGCTCAGGAGGGGGCGTTCAATACCGGAAGCCTTTATAAAGGAACCAATGGCCGTCTTTTTACGCCAAACCTCTCCTCGGCCTTTCGAACCTCGAGTTCTAACACCCAAGGTTCGACTTCATTGCCCAAACCTCCCCATCATGTGAGGATCCAGCCCTCAAGGTTGATGGGTGGCTTCCTCCGTTATAGAGGAGGATATTGCGAAGCTTTGGGTGGCCAGATACCTGACCGCGGAGATCCCCCAGCGGCTTCCTGCTCAAGGACAGGTTATTCTGACCCCCAGATCCGGCGAGAGGGTCGTATTCATCTCCCACTTCCTCCGAGGGCTAGGGTTCGCTCTCCACCCCTTCGTTCGGGTGCTAATGTTTTATTACGGACTAGATTTTCACGATCTAGCTCAGGATTCCTTCCTCCACGTCTTGGCGTTTATCATCACGTGCGAGGCCTTTCTCCGAACCCCCCCACACTTCGGCCTATGGCTCAAGACCTTTAGCGTGAAGCCGAAGGTAGTCGACGGGGAACAGGCGGAGTGTGGCAGTGCTGTAGTAAGCAAGCTTATCAACACTCCCTGGCCGAAAGGCTCTTTCGCCGAATCTTCCAACCAATGGCAGCGAGAGTGGTTTTATATCACGGAACCACGTAGTACTAAGTGGGCAGCTATACACGCCTTCCGTTTCGGCCCTCCGTTATAGCTTGTGTCATGGATCAATAAGGGGCTGGACTGGGGATCAGTGAGTGAAGTGCAGACTCTACAGAGCCGCATCCGAACCCTCCTTGAGAAGGACATAGATCATGTCGACGTAATTCAGGTAGTGCTAGCCCGTCGAGCTCTGCCATGCCAACGTAGGCATCTCTGCCTGTGGGAGTTTAATCCAGAAGGACCACGAACCCTCCAACACTTCTTTGACATTACGCACAAAGGGATGTGGAAGTTTTTTTCGGGAAACGAAAACATTGGCCGGACACCACTTAGGACGCCGGCCTCGACCGCAACCGTCCAGATACCCCGGTAAGCACTTGACTCTTGAACACTTTGTATATAAGTATGTCGTAATACATTAATGAGCAAACTATCTTCTTCCAGGGCTGGATAAAGAAAGCGGAACTAATTAGGTGTTCGGCCCCCCTTCCCGAAGGCTCAGCAGATCCCGTGTTAACAAGGATGCTGGCCCCGGCACCATACCAGGTGCCTGTGGAGGAGAGCGAAGCAGAGAGTGAGAGGACCAAAGATGGCCTCCATCCCAAGGGTATATCAGACATCGTGTCCGGGGGAATCAAGATTCCATCGTCCAAAGACAAAAATGAAGGGGAAGTCAACATCTCTTCCCCCCACGGAAAGAAAAGGGCCGCCTCCGACGATTGGGAGGAAAAGGCTCCTAAGCGAGGGAAGATGCCTCTGACGGGTGGCCCGGGCTTGGAGGACAACGTACTTGCACAGTCCCACGACAAGGACAAGCCTCAGGCCAAATCGTAAGTGAACAAGGGTGTTTTAAACATGTCATGTTCCTTTCTTGTAACGTCTAGCATATATCTTTTGTTTTGCAGTTCGGCACGCAGTCTTCTTCAACAGTCCTCTACCTCGGGGGGGGGGGGGGGGGGCTTCCCCCGGAGATGATGGAAAACGAGACGCCTCCACCGGTCTCCTCACCCGATAGGGCGGATGACTTTGAGGTATCGTCACGGAGGGTCTCCCCCGATCAACAAGCGGTGCAAGGGATACATACACCATTCGAAGGTGATACTTCAGAGGCCCAGGGTCCGAGGGTCAATAATGGAGGTCCCGAGCAGTCTGGTCTATAGCCGGATACGAATAAGAGGATTCCTTCAAAGGGAGGCCGTACTCCTTCAGCGGCTTCCAGGGACCCAGAGGCGCCGGATACATTGACGGATATGCTGCGGCAGGCATCCGTATCCGAGGAACATCGTACCTTGATGGACATAGTGGTTGAGAAGGTCCTAGCCGCGAAAAGTGGATTGAATGAGGCCTTCGTGAGCCTGCTAGTGTGGAGTTCTCCAGATGCTTTGTTGGATTTGCCGAAGAGTGCTTTCGATGCGGCGCAGTTTTACCAAGCGCAAGAAGGGTATGCAACGGAGAAGCTTTTCTGGTCGCAATTTGGTGCGTCAAAGTGCCCGCTGTTGCTGAACGAGCAGATGACCCAATGGGCAGAACTGCACCGGATATCCGGCGCTGCCATGAAAGACGTCGTAGTCCGGCTGTAGCCGACCGAGCCTATTCCGAATAGTTATTTTGGTTTGGTGCGGCGACTTGCTTCCGCAGTGTCACGCATCAACGCCGTTAAGCGATCAACATGCATTGAAGGTGCACGGATGGCCCTTGCCCGTGTGAAAACATACTGGATGAAGATGAAGGCCATTGACGTTGCGGCAAAGAGTCCACCCAAAGGCAAAGACCATTACGCAACAGAGCATTATTTCAAAGATGTCTTAGCGGCAGCCCGATTGATAGAGGGTCAGTGCTCGAAAGATAGGGTATTCGAGTGAGATGTATTGACTTTGTAAAAGACAATATTATGAAATAATAAAGTTTATTTCTAGGGTTGCTTAAAAGCTTTAAATCCTCCTGTGCGGCCGTTTTTATATAGTCTGAAAATTTCTAGTCGTCGGCTTCAGCCCCCTCGTAGGAAATACGGGGGTGTTCGGAAAAGCAATTGATCACTCTTAACCCGACGTCTTGGTCCAAAAAGGAGGTGTCAATGGAGTGAACTAGGCAATCGGACTATAGGGCGTTAACACTTTCACTTAGCCATATGAGTTTTATGGTGGATCTACGATATGGATCCTGTTATGTACGCAGTTATCCCAATGCAGTGCGTTACATGTATGACCCGAAAGAAGGTCCTTCATATAACACGGGGAATCTCAAAAGATCCCGTTAAGTCATTGAGTGGTTGAACAGCTCTCGCCGCATCATGACAGTCAGTTTTCGGCTTTCTCTACCGAGGTGTTTGACCAGGTGAACCTGAAACACAATCGCAGTAGTTCTCCCTTTACTACCCTGGATGATAGAGCAGAACGTAAGGTAGCAAGCATAGGAGCCGGGCAACCCAACTATTGACCCAAGACATGATTCGGATCTGATGCATATAAGGCCGAACCCGAGACGCCGAAGTATGCTATAAAGCTGTTCGGACTTTGTTGGCAACTCATTTTGTTCCAATGTCAAGCCCCTGGCAAGGTATGCTGGGGTGGGTGTGTGAAACAACAAAAAAGGAGCAAAATTCGGTTCTTTGTAGAAAAGTGAATACCGGATACGGAGTATGTTCACTAGAACCTGACTGACATGCAAATTGTCATTTTATAGATAATAACACCACAACCCCGGCTATTTGACATACCAGGGGTCGGCGGCTGAGGAAACACGCACTTTACATGCTCGAAAAATAGGGAGTGCGGTTTACAAAAGTTATTTTGGACCTCCTGTTGCACATCTGTGCCGCCTTTCCTCGGTGAAGGGGCTCCTTAACAGGAGTAGCCTTTGGGTGAATTTATGAACCCGGACTCTGATATGGTCCATGAGATGACCAGCCTTTGTGCTACCTGTGGTGAAGGATGATGGAAAAAAGAAAGAGTAATTTAGAAAAAGGGAAAATGATGTAGTTTATGGGAGTACTTGTAGATCCGTCCGTGTTATGCTTCCGCCGATGCGCAGACTATTTGAAGTGCATACTTATGTATGCGCGGTACAGATTTCACAGGTATATGAGGCGGACGGCGGAAGCCAGACTGCTAGTCCTGCTCCGAACTTGGTCGGTCCTGTTGAATGGAGACCGGTGGCTTAATGGCCAACAAGGTATGCGGTTTAATGAGACCGCTTTGTGCTTTGGCTGAGGGCGCCGTAGTGTGATCCTCAGTCTGAAGGGAGTGTTTCTCCTGCTCCCCTGTAGAGTTGTATGTCACGTATACCATGTTCACTATTTTCACTTCAGGGGGAAATTGCTTCTGACCCCCCGGTATTTGGTTGGTGACCCTCTTCGTCATCACTATCGCCCGGCGGCCTCCTCACGTTTTGTGTTCTCGTTTAGCTTGCCGACCTGCTTGAAGACCCAACAACTTTTGTTGGTATGATTAGCTGGTTTGTCGGGGTGGCCATGAATCTGGCAGGGCCGGTCCAATATCTTATCTAAATTGGATGGTCCATCTTTATTTGCCTTGAATGGATTCTTCCGTTCACCGAGTTTGGGGCCGCTGAATCCAGCTTTGACCGCTATGTCATGCATTCTTTCATTATCACTGTGGCGCTTGCTTTTGCTACGCCGTGGTTTACCATTGCTGTCCCAGACTTCGAAAGTGCCCGGATTGCTAGCGCTGTCGCTTCTACGAGCGAGCCAGCTATCTTCTCCCGTGCAAAAACGGGTCATTAGAGCAGTAAGGGCTGGCATGGATTTTGGTTTTTCTTGACCGAGGTGGCGAGCAAGCCACTCGTCCCAAACATTGTGTTTGAAGGCTGCTAGGGGTTCCGCGTCTGGGCAGTCGACTATTTGGTTCTTTTTAACTAAGAACCTAATCCAGAGCTTCCTGGATGACTCTCCGGGTTGCTGGGCAATGTGACTTAAGTCATCGGCATCTGGTTGCCGGACATATGTACCTTGGAAGTTGTCAAGGAAGGCCTCTTCCAAGTCCTCCCAGCTGCCGATAGAATTTTTGGGCAGGCTGTTTAGCCAGTGCCGAGCTGGCCCTTTGAGTTTTAAAGGGAGGTATTTGATGGCGTGGAGGTCATCTCCACGAGCCATATGAATGTGGAGAATAAAGTCCTCGATCCACACCGCGGGGTCAGTTGTCCCATCGTATGATTCGATATTTATAGGTTTAAACCCTTCTGGGAATTCATGATCCATTACTTCGTCAGTGAAGCAAAGAGGGTGTGCGGCGCCTTTATATTGGGCCACCTTGCGACGTAGCTCCGATGGAGTCCGTCTGCGGTGTTCGGCCCGTGCATGACTAGGCTTGTCACGTCCTGATGACCCACAAGTATAGGGGATCCATCATAGTCCTTTCGATAAGTAAGAGTGTCGAACCCAACGAGGAGCAGAAGGAAATGATAAACGGTTTTCAGCAAGGTATTCTCTGCAAGTACTGAAATAAGTGGTAATAGATAATTCGTAACGAGCAACAAGTAACAAAAGTAAATAAAGTGCAGCAAGGTGGCCCAATACTTTTTGTAGCAAAGGACAATCCTGGACAAACTCTTATATAAGGAAAAGCGCTCCCGAGGACACGTGGGAATATCGTCAAGCTAGTTTTCATCATGTTCATATGATTCGCGTTTGGTACTTTGATAATTTGATATGTGGGTGGACCGGTGCTAGGGTGTTGTTCTTACTTGAACAAGCATCACACTTATGATTAACCTCTATTGCAAGCATCTGCAACTACAACAAAAGTATTAAGGTAAACCTAACCATAGCATGAAACATATGGATCCAAATCAGCCCCTTACGAAGCAACGCATAAACTAGGGTTTAAGCTTCTGTCACTCTAGCAACCCATCATCTACTTATTACTTCCTAATGCCTTCCTCTAGGCCCAAATAATGGTGAAGTGTTATGTAGTCGACGTTCACATAACACCACTAGAGGCTAGACAACATACATCTCATCAAAATATCGAACGAATACCAAATTCACATGACTACTAATAGCAAGACTTCTCCCTTGTCCCCAGGAACAAACGTAGCTACTCACAAAGCATAAACATGTTCATAATCAGAGGGGTATTAATATGCATATAGGATCTGAACATATGATCTTCCACCAATTAAACCAACTAGCATCAGCTACAAGGAGTAATTAACACTACTATAGCAACCTACTAGCACCAATCCCGGACTTGGAGACAAGAATTGGATACAAGAGATGAACTAGGGTTTTGAGATGAGATGGTGCTGATGAAGATGTTGATGGAGATTGCCCTCTCCCGATGAGAGGGGCGTTGGTGATGACGATGGCGATGATTTCCTCCTCCGGGAGGGAAATTTCCCCGGCAGAACAGCTCTGCCAGAGCTCTAGATTGGATTCGCCAAGGTTCCGCTTCGTGGCGGCGGAGTTTCGTCCCAAAAGGTTGCTTCCTATTTTTTTCTCGATGAAAGACTTCATATTGGAGAAGATGGTCATCGGAGAGCCACCAGGGGGCCCACGAGGTAGGGGGCGCGCCCTAGGGGGGTGTTGGGGATATCACTACTGGGCGTAAACCGGCCTATCTGGGCCGGGTTAACTTCGTCAGTAGTTAAGTATGTTAAAGCCCAAGAAGGCAGATGAGGGCTCAAGGCCCATAGTTGGTTCAAGGCCTGTAGCCGTAAACTGGCGTTGGTATTTAACTTGTATTGTAAGTTAGGAATAAGTAGAGACCAAACCGGACACATCTATGAGCCGGTATTGGGACTCTATGAACCGATGGGCGTCACCCGTGTATATAAGGGGACGACCCGACGGCGGTTCAAGGACAGCAGACAACAACTCGAGACATAGGCGAAGCTTGTTTGCTCCCTGATCATCGAAACCCCATCAATTCCATCACAACTAGACGTAGGCTTTTACCTTCATCGAAGGGGCCGAACTAGTATAAACTCTCTTGCGTCCCAGTGTCCGCTTTAACCCCTTCAAGCTAACCCGTCGCGATGGCTCCATGACTAAGTCCTTTCTCTAGGACATCTGCCGTGACAAAACCACGACAGTTGGCGCCCACCGTGGGGCTACCGCACGATGGTTTCAAGTTCTTGGAGGGCCGCTTTGAAGGACTCGAGGGCTACGCCGTAGGCCAGATGACTAAGAGTCGTCGCGGCAAGCTTTACATCGACGATGCAGGCTGGGGCCCCGAGGCCGACCCAGTTGAGTACGGGTACCAGGTCCCCTTTGGTGGCATACACGTTTTCATCGGCAAGATCGGAGAACCGGGCCCTGAGCCGGATATCTGCACCGACCTCGTCGAAACAGCTCGGCGTGCGCGATCTGTCCGGGTTGAACCGGCCATGAAGCATGCCTTCGTGGGAGTCATCCATGGAGGAGGTCATGAGGATGGATCGGGATCTGGCGGCGAGACCGTCATTTACTCCGGTGATGAGTCATCAACCGGAGAAACCGAATCTCTATATCAGCTACAAGATGGCCGGATTGAGGGCTGTTCCTACGACGATAGTATTCCGGACCCCTCTGATCTGCCCAACCGAGTTGGAATATTCATGGCCGGCACACAAGCAGCGCTTCATTCTTCGACCGCTGCGGCAACAACCTCCGGTTCAGCAGCGGTGATGGCTACCAGGGCAGGAGGCCCTGTGCGCCCGCCGGCTCAAGTTCTATCAGAGCTATTTGATGCATTGGCTGTGCTTATGGCGGAAGCTAATCCGGCGGATCAGGACGTCCACAACACGGAGATTGCAAAGGTAAGGGAACAGATCACCCAGGCCAAGGCGGACTTGGCAGCTGAGGATACCTGGATGGCCGCAGAGTGGGCCGCTCTAGACGCACAAGCCTACAAGCTCATGTTGGACCAGAACACGTCGCATGAAGTCATGAGGAGGAAGTACCGATCCCGTTTGCCTCCGGTTTTCGAGGCTAGAGACCTTTTCAACACCCCGGGAGCAGGAACCAGTAATCCGCTGGAGGGAAACTGGGCGGAAGCTCCTGGGACCGGTGCGCCGGTTCAGCCTCGTCGGATGGATCCGCCTCGTCAAAACACCGTTATACCCCAGGCTGTTTCAACACCTCCGGGTCACTACTCCAACCCAATGGACAATCTCGTCGCCGCTGCTGCACAGCTGGAGGCCATTCCAATTTAAGGTGACTCACCGCAGAAGATAGAGACGCGACGGGTCAAGGAGCTTCTTAGGACAGCTTTGGACCAACAGGAAGCATACTCGTACAGCCACGACCGGATCCACTCGACCCCTCGCCCAAGCCGGAGCTATAGCAGGCGTATGGAGGAACCGACAGTGTCAAGTAATGAACGACGTGGAGCACCCCGCGGCAACAACCCGGCGGGTGGTGCTGATAACGCTCAGGAAGTGGTGGACCGGGCCGAGCACACAGGGAGGCCGAGTTAGCCGCACAATATCAGGCTCGGCAACTTACGCCGGTTCGTCCAACTATTTCGGTCGAACTCGGTGTCACTTCTAGCTCTTTGGGGGTGCCTTGCCTTGTCCCCGCTTTACGCAATGTGCGCCTGCCCAAGGATTTCAAGGGCCCGCGCAAGGTACCAAATTACACGGCGGATCAACCCCCAGAGACATGGGTGGAGAGCTATGAGATGGCCATGGAGATGCTGGATGTGGATGATGCGGCATGTGCGAAATACTTCACCATGATGCTTGAAGGAACGGCCCGCACTTGGTTAAAAAGCTTACCGGCCAATTCTATCAGTCTGTGGGCCCAATTACGAACCCGGTTTATCAATAATTTAAAGGATACATGTAAGCAGCCCATGTCGATAGTAGACTTAGCTGCCTGTGTCCAGGAGGAAGGAGAATTGACGACTCATTGGGTGCGCCGGGTTTCACAAGTGTTGCATTCATCAGACCGCATCAACGCTGACACCGCAGTATTAACCCTAGAAGGCAACTGCCGGTTTGGGCCCCTAAAGCTGAAGTTGGGACGGATGAAGCACCATTGCACTAACATGGGGACCCTCATGGCTGCTTTGGTAAAGTATGATGATTCTGATAGTACCAAGGATCCCGAATCTGATGATGACAAGGCAGGGAAGGGAAAGAGGAACAACAACTCCAAAGGTCAGCAGCATCACTGGGCAGGCAATGGTGGTGGGGGCAAGCGTAAAGCGGATGGTAACATGGACTTTGTGGCTAATACCAACGTGCAGGACAATGGCCAGCGACGCAAGGGTAAACCGAAAAATCGCAGTGGGGCACCCAACCCTAACCCGGACCGCCTAAATTATTTACTGAGCCAGCCCTGTCCAAGACATGGGACGAAGGAGGTGCCAGCAAACCACCTTTGGAAGGATTGCTTCATTATGCAGGAGTTCAAGAATTCTAATGCTTTCCGGTATGATCGCGGCTCCGGCGGCGGCTCAGGATCCGGGCCGGGTTACGGTGGAGGAAATTCCGATTCAGGATTTAACGGTAATCCGGGCAGACATAATAGTCAAAATAATCAGAACAACCAGGGTGGTTACAACCAGCAGCAGCAACAGTCAGGTTACTAGAGCAACCCAAAGCAACTGAATAGTGGGCAGTACCATGTCTTTACCACTAGCTTGGACAAGCGAGACCGGAGGGTTCAGAGGCGGGCAGTCAACTCTGTTGAACCGGCCGTGCCCCGTTATCTACGCTGGTCTGAACAGCCAATCATATGGAGCCGAGAGGATCACCCTCCCCAGGTTGATAATCCGGGTCAGTTGGCTCTGGTGGTGGCGCCTCAGGTGGGAGGTTACAAGTTCACCAAAGTGCTCATGGATGGAGGGAGCAGCATTAATATCTTGTACTATGAGACCTTCCGTCGTATGGGACTAACAGATAAAAATCTCAAACCGTCTAATACGGTGTTCCACGGAGTGGTACCTGGCAAGTCAGCATATCCTGTTGGTAAGATAGCTCTAGAAGTGGCCTTTGGAGATGATCATGATTCCAGGTCGGAAACATTGACGTTTGAAGTGGTGAAAATCCAAAGTCCATATCACGCCCTGTTTGGGCGACCGGCCTACGCCAAGTTTATGGCGCGACCCTGTTATGTGTATTTGCAGCTCAAGATGTCGGGTCATAAGGGGACAATAATGGTTCACGGAAGCCGTAAAATTGCTTTGGAGTGCGAGGAAGGAGATGCGGCCTACGCAGAGTCGGTTTGTGCCATCGAGGAGCTGAAGTATTATAAGGACAATGTTGATCCTGCGGACATGACTCCATTAAAAAAGCCAACTACGGAGCATGATCTGGCCCTGAAGTTCAAATCGGCAGCAGAAACTAAGCTTGTTGACTTCATACCTGGCGATTTGTCCAAGCAGTTCAGCATCAATGCCAACTTGGATCCAAAATAGGAAAGCGCGCTCATTGAGTTCATCCGTGAGAATCAGGACATTTTTGCATGGAAGCCCTCTGACATGCCAGGTGTACCGAGGCAACTCGCTGAGCACACCCTTAATGTGGATCCTAAATACAAACCGGTGAAACAGTTCCTCCGCCGGTTTAACGAAGAAAGACGCAAGGCGATTGGAGAAGAGGTAGCCAGGCTCTTAGCAGCTGGCTTTATTGTTGAAGTTTTTCACCCTGAGTGGCTTGCCAATCCGGTGCTGGTCCTTAAGAAAAACGGCACCTGGCGCATGTGTGTGGATTACACAGATCTTAATAAGGCTTGTCCAGCAGATCCTTTTGCCCTCCCCCGTATTGATCAAATTATTGATGCTACGGTGGGTTGTGAGCATTTAAGTTTTTTGGATGCATATTCTGGCTATCATCAGATCAAAATGGCAGTTAAGGACCAGGAGAAGATGTCATTCATAACTCCCTTTGGATCCTTCTGTTATGTGTCTATGCCCTTTGGGCTCAAGAGTGCCCAGGCAACTTATCAACGGTGTGTACAAAATTGTCTTCACAAGCAGATTGGCCGTAATGTACATGCTTACGTGGATGATATCGTGGCTAAGTCCAGGGAAAAGGAGACTCTGGTTGACGATTTGAAGGAAACCTTTGGTAACCTGAGGACGTACAAGATGATGCTTAATCTGGCCAAGTGTGTCTTTGGTGTACCGGCAGGCAAGTTATTGGGTTTTCTGGTGTCCAACAGGGGAATTGAGGCTAATCCGAAGAAGATCACAACCATCACCTCCCTGGCTAAACCGAAGTGTATCAATGATGTTCAATGCCTGGCAGGCCGGATTGCCGCGTTAAGCCGGTTTATCAGCCGCCTTGGGGAGAAGGCAATCCCTTTGTATCAGATGTTGAAGAAGACGGATCAGTTCGTCTGGAGTTCCGCTGCTGATGAAGCATTTGAGGACTTAAAGCGGCAATTGGCCAATCCGCCTGTGCTCGCCGCTCCTGTTGACAAGGAGCCGTTACTGCTATATGTTGCTGCTAATGCTCGTGCGGTCAGCATGGCTATTGTGGTGGAGCGAAAGGAGGCAGGTAAGGAGCATCCGGTTCAACATCTGGTCTATTATATCAGTGAGGTACTCATTGAGTCCAAGCAAAGGTATCCGCATTGGCAGAAGCTGGTGTACGGAGTTTTTATGGCAAGCCGGAAGCTTAAGCAATACTTCCAAGGGCACCCAATTACGGTGGTCAGTTCTTCTCCTTTGGGGGATATCATCCAGAACCGGGAAGCGACTGGCCGGATTGCCAAGTGGGCTATAGAACTTGGGCCGCACGGATTGAAGTATGTGCCTCGGACGGCGGTTAAGTCTCAAGCACTTGTTGATTTCATCAATGATTGGACGGAACTGCAAGCACCTGAAGAAAAGCCAGATCACACATATTGGACCATCCATTTTGACGGATCCAGGCAATTGGAAGGCTCGGGGGCTGGAGTCGTATTAACTTCCCCACGAGGTGATAAGTTTTGTTACGTTCTCCGCTTAATGTTCCCTTGTACTAACAATGCAGCTGAGTATGAAGCCTTGCTCCATGGTCTCCGGATGGCTAAGGAGATGAATCTAAGTCGAGTTAAGTGCTTCGGTGACTCGGACCTCGTGGCTCAACAAGTGTCTGGCACTTGGGACTCCAAGGACCCGCTCATAGCAGCATATCGTCGTGAGGTGGATATTGTTGCAGGTCACTTTAAGGGCTATCAGGTGGACCACGTGGACTGACGGAAGAATGAAGCAGGAGATGCTTTAAGCTGGCTGGGCTCTCAGCGCAAACCAGTCCCGCCCAACGTTTTTCTGGATGTGCTGCACAACCCGTCGATCAAGCTCCCTGGTGAAGTGGATTTGGCTATTCCTGATCCGGAGGCTCAATTGGTGGCAGCTCTGCATGTCATTCCGGATTGGACGCTTCCTTACCTGGCGTACATGAACCGGGGCGAGTTACCAGAGGATGAGACTCTGGCCCGACAGATAATCCGGCGGTCCAAGTCCATGACTATTGTTAATGGCGAGTTGCATCATTGCAGTGTATCAGGGGCGTTTCAATGTTGTGTGTCTCCTGAAGAAGGCTGTGAAATTTTGCGTGAGATCCACGAAGGAGATTGTGGTCACCACGCCGGTTCAAAATCTTTGGTAGCTAAAGCGTTTCGCCATGGCTTCTATTGGTTAACTGCCCATGCTGATGCGGAGGATCTGGTCAGACGATGTGACGGTTGCCAAAAGTTTTCAAGACGTGCTCATGTGCCGGCTCAAGAATTGAGAATGATTCCAATTACTTGGCCGTTTGTGACTTGGGGGCTGGATATGGTTGGGCCTTTCAAAAGGTCCAAAGATAAGAAGACTCACCTCTTGGTGGCGGTTGACAAGTTTACAAAGTGGGTGGAGGCAGAACCTGTTAGCAAGTGTGACGCAACCACGGCGGTTCACTTCATCAAAAAAGTGATTTTCCGGTTTGGCTTTCCACACAGTGTCATCACAAATAACGGTACCAATTTGTCCAAGGGTGCCATGAAGGAGTTCTGCAAACGGGAGCAGATCCGGCTTGACGTTTCATCAGTGGCACACCCATAGTCCAATGGCCAAGCAGAAAGGGCCAATCAAGAGATCTTGAGAGGCATCAAGCCCCGGCTCATGGTTCCTTTGCAGAGAATGCCGGGTTGTTGGGTAGAAGAATTACCATCTGTGTTATGGAGCATCAATACCACACCCAACAAATCAACAAGATACACACCGTTCTTTTGGTTTACGGAGCGGAGGCGGTTCTCCCTAGTGATATCCGTCATGATTCACCTCGTGTGACGGCTTATGTTGAAGCGGACAACGAGACAGCACAGCAAGATGCTTTGGACCGGTTGGATGAAGAGCGTGACATAGGAGCCGCCCGATTGGCGATTTACCAACAGGATCTTCGTCGTTATCACAGTCGCCGAGTCAGAACCAGAACCTTTCAGGAAGGAGATTTGGTGCTTCGGCTCATCCAAGATCAGACTGATATGCATAAGCTATCCCCACCTTGGGAGGGGCCTTTCTCGGTCAGCAAGAATCTGCACAACGGGTCATACTATCTGATCGATATTCGAGAGCATAAAGACTCACGTACATCAGAGGAGGAGACCAATAGGCCGTGGAACATAGCTCATCTTCGGCCTTACTATACCTGAGCCATTGGCTCTACTTATGTACATATTACGATGATGTATATATTATGATTAAATATAATAAACCGGAACCTCAGCTAAAGCGGGGTATCTATTCTTTTACATCATGTGTGGTTACACGGAGTTGTTCTAAAGCGGCCTCCGGTTTACCCCTTGAGTTAGCTTTTCAAAAGCATCATGTTATATCACTTGGGGGCTTGGTCGTGTCTGAACCAATGCAATACCTCTTGATAGGCGAGAGCCACCAGATCACTTGGGGACTTGGTCACGTCTGAACCAGTCATGCCTCTTGATCGGCCTAAGGCCACAAAATCACTTGGGGGCTTGGTCGAACCCGAACCATTGCCATGCCACTTGATCGGCATAAATGCCACGGTTTCATTTGGGGACCTGGCTGACTTGAACCATATTGGGAGCTTGGTCGTGTTCAACCACGGTAACGCCATCTGATCAGCTCAAATAAGCCTCATTTTGCAAATGGTTTTGTCATTGCCTTTGCTTCACACTTTTCTTTGAAAGATATTTCTTTCTTTTTATTGCGTTTTTAAACCGACAAAGTTTTAAGCCGGTTCAAACTGTCAATTGACGAAACACGGTCCATTTTAATCCGGAGACTATTTGCTCGGTTTGATTTTTTGTTAACATCCTATTACGGAGTAACATGGTGTTTATTATAACCCGGCACGGTTTACATGGTAAACCAGCATCATATATATACAGGAGCTGCTATCTCCTCCAACAGTGTGGGTTTATAAACCTCCGCTTCAAGATTGGCCAAGCCAACTTCATGTCCAACGATGGCAGGTATTATGTATCTCAAAATTTGGTCATATACTTAAAAATTTCGGATGTTTTGATTTCATGTATGCAGACATCATATTCCGCCGGACGGTACAACCGCGGTGGCAATTTAAGATTTTTATTGCAGAAAGTACTTTGGAAAGTTCATCACCCAAAGGAAGAGCAAGTTGCAGTAATTATGCACGAAGGCATATCAGCATCAAAAGTATCAGCTAGCCTATTACAAGGCAACACGGTGCCCACAATAAGATCATTGTTTTTCGCAAGGGAGAAGCAGTTTTAAACCGGCTTCCGGTTCAAGCTTGGTCACCAGCCCGGCCTGATGGTTGTGGGTCATCCTGCGCCGCTTCAGCTTCAGTTTCTCTACCCAGCGGCTGGAAATCAACAGTTGTCCAGTCGATTCCCATTAATGCTTGAAAGACAGCTTCATCATGGATCAGCAATGACGGGTCAATATCGGAAGCATAAGTATGCTTACGGATTGGAGGGATAAGATTTTCCGCTTCATGAATTGGTGCAGCTACTCGCTTGTTTTGATTGTCATATTGGGCTTGATAATGAGACAAGTCTGCTTCTTCAGCCAATTGACAAGCTAGCGGACGCACCTCCCGGTTTATTGCTTGCAGATCCGCTTCGCTAAACTCTGACCCGTCTTCCTTCAAGCTGGGATAGCCCTGAGCCGCTTCAATACGGTCAAAATCCGGCACCCAAGCTTTTACCCGGATTAAGGCATTGATTGCACCAGTTCGAGCAGCAGATTTCTTCAGCTCTTCAACCCGGGCAGGAAGCACCAACAGTTTCATTAGAGTGTCCTGAATCAAAGTGGGCGCCGACTTGTTGTGGGATGCAGTACGGATGATCCGTTGTGCACCAGTGTACAGTTGTTCGATCAACGTGTAGGCAGCTTTCAATTTCTTCCGCACATCTGACCCCAAGTGACCAATGCGTGTCCCTGAAATATCACCAAGGGTTAACAAACCGGTAGCTCTGTAAGACGGCAGAATCAATTCAGAAATCAAACCGGCCTACCAAAGATAGCAGTGGTCATGGCATGCATGTGCCGCTTTATGCTGGTCAGTTCATCCGCCACCGGTTTTAGTGCAGCCTCGGCATCTTCTGCTCGTTTGATTAAAGCGGATTTTTCAGTGGCCCAATCCGCCCGCCTCTTCTTGAAGCTCTCCTTAAGCTATTCCATGGAGCTTAAAGCGCTGGTTAATTCCTCTTTTGCTTTGGAGGTTTCAGCTTGTTGGGATTTCAGATTTTCTTGGAGATCGGCGACTTGGCTTTCTTTCGTCTTCTGCTCAGCCTGCATGCAGACCGTTATATGATTCAGCAAAACGGTACAAGGATTGAAGTACCAACCACATAACAAGTTATGCACTTGGCACTTGGGGGCTAATGCATATTCGATCTTCATCTTTCAATTGCTTACAAAGTGCCAAGATCAATACAAGTATTCAACTTGGCACTTGGGGGCTAATGGCTATTTGCTCGTATATATTCTGATGCGGCGATCTCAATTACTTAAAGTCCCGGTTTAACTACACTAAGTTGAACCGGCCCTTGGGGACTACATCAGCGAATTTCAAAGAATTAAGATTTATATTAGTAAGTCCCGGTTTGAAAGAAGATTACAAACCGGCCCTCGGGGGCTAGGAGCGTCAACAAGAATGGAAATATACAAGCAGGAAAGAGCATATGGAAGTTACCTCATATTTTTCTTTCATCATGTTAACCAGACCGGCTTCATAGTCATGACTGGTATACAGCCGGTTCAGGTAGCCGGAATGGATATCTTGGGCGTTCAGAGCAGCGTAAGTCGCCAGATCAGCATTCCACTTGCCTTTGCCAAAGGCATCAAATTCTTCCTTGGCAGTATGTTTGGACAAAGCGACAGGATTGCTTGGCTCTGTATGGCCAATGCCAGTAATGACAACCTCATCATCCTTGGCATCGCCGGTTTGCACTGGGGCTGTTGGCTTGTCAGTAGGCTTTGTTGGACCGGTGGATTTCTCAATCCGGATGGAGCTGGTGGGCTGATTGACAGGACTTGAGGTATCAGTAGGTCTCTCTTCAGCAATAAGATTGCCGTCTTGCTGCGGTGGATCATTGGGTATATACTCAGGAATAGCCACTTCAAGATCTGGTGTTTTGCCCGGTTCAAGGACGGCATCCTCTTCGGACGCTTTGTCCAGGCGAGCCTTCTTGCCTGGCCTAGGCTTGGCCCTGAAAGGAATAACAAAATCAAATACATCATATGTTCCAAGGTGATGTACTGCAAATATTATGATAAGTATAGCTTACCCAAGCACCGTTTTGAGTGGTGGCAGCTGAGTAGCCGATGACTCGCCAGAGGATGAGTGGGAAGTAACCTGATAATCGGAGTCAGATGGATTAAGAGGTTGACGAAAACAGCCCGCTTTAGGACAAGCACTGACAAGCAAATTAGAGACCTCTGAACGGCGTTTCCGAACCGGACTGTTCGGTAAACCGGCGGAGGTAACTACCTGGCCGCTGTGCCGGGTTGTGCGACGAGCTTCGTGCTATTGGGTCTTCATAAGAAATTTGGGATCCGAATAAGCAAGAGGATGAGAAAATTTAACTTTCCGGTTTGCCTAACGGATTTTTAGTGAAGGCAAAGGTTCTGAATCGGAAGAGAGAATAATTACCTCTGCAGCATCAGCATGGCTGGCTTCGGCATCATCCTGACAAATATCACCATCAATAAGATGCATGAAAAATAAGCCAAGTGAGTCAAGCCCTACCTCAAGGTCCGGATTATCCACATCATCATCAGGGGCCGGATTAGAGGATGCAGTGGTTCTTTTCCTGTGGGCAGTCTTCTTCACTGCTTTAGTCTTTTGCCGGGTTGATCTTTCCGGTTTGTCTGGTTTTTCTGGTTTCTCCTGCGGCAGTTTCTTGCTCCAAAACAGATCATTGCCCTGGTTACACAGACACTGATATTAAACAATGACCAGATATATCAATAATAGGTTCAGCAAAAAGAAAAATCAAACTCTTACAGCTGGTGGTTTGTTGGTGGCACAGAAGGGAAGCAGGCCGGTTTTAGCACAGATGTGTTCCGGTTCATTCAGCATCTTGTTCACAGCCTCTATGATTTCTTCGTCGGTGAGCTGGATGTTAGCATGTCGCAGTGGGTCGTCAACACTGCCAGTATACTCACACATCAAACCGGAGCGCTGACTAAGGGGTAGTACGCTCCATTATATCCAACAGCGAGCGAGATCAACCCCTGTTAAACCGTTGGCCATAAAGGCTCTAAGCTTGGACAGTTGAGGAGCGTATTTGCTTCTCTCCTTGGCAGTCAACCTTTGCGGAAAGGGGTGTGTATTGCTAAGCCGCTCCGAACGAAAGCCAGGAAAAGGATTTTCACCAGCAGGGGAGGTGTCTTTGCAATAGAACCATGTTTGATTCCACTCTTTGGGGTGGCTATGCAGCTTGGCATGAGGGTATGTGACCTCTTTCCTTTTCTGAATCGCCACACCGCCCAATTTTGTATTGGAACCATCAGAAAACTCAGTACGGCGGTCTAGATGGAAACAGTCTCTGAACAACTCCACTGTGGGCTCCTCTTGAAAGAACGCCTCACAAAGCACTTGGAAGTGACACATGTTTGTAACAGAGTTGGGACCAGTGTCTTGTGGGTGGAGTTGAAAATCGGCTAAAACGTCCCGGTAAAATTTAGAACCGGACGACTTAAAGCCCCGGGCTAAGTGATCTACGAAAACGACGACCTCTCCTTCTTGAGGTGTGGGAGGGCATTCTTTGCCAGGAGCCCTCCAATGGATGGTATCTTTGCTGCCTAAGGCGCCGATCAGGACTAAATCGTCCAGTTGAGCCTCTGTGACGCGAGAAGGAACCCAGTTGCACTCATATACTTGCTTGGCCATGATGAAATCTACAAGGTAGATGATCCCGGTTCAAAAATGCATTGGTTAAGGTACATTGGTATGTGCAATGTTAAACCGGAGACAGATCTATCTAAACCGGAGTTTTATGAAGCAACAACATCTGGCGGTTCAACAAGGGGACTAATGGTATATACCGGTTTGACAATTTTTTCTACAAAGTTAAACCGCCTGGTCTAAACATTGAAGCAGATGAGTAAGTTTACAGAAACAGATTTCATAAGACTTCTCTACAGCGACGGATCTGAAGCAAGTTCAGAAAATAAGGAAAATATTCAAGGTTCAAAAAAGAACAGTACTAAATCAATGGACAGAGATACATATAGATCTATGGTCTTGAGGCATGAAACTGAAGGCGGATGCTAAAAACTACTGCTACACAGAGTAAGGATTCACAGATGCATCTAGGAGTTATCGTATGAACACGAAACAGGCGATGAACACTAGAAGAACATGAAACCCTAGAGCAGATCTGTGTTGAAAAGAACAGAAGACTTACTGGAGATGAGAAAGACGCGGAAGGTTGCCGCGGTGCTCGGGTGCGCCCAGGTTGATGCAGCGGCCAAGGTTGATGCAGAGGTTGACGGTGGCGGCGGAGCTCCGAAGCTGGGCGACACGAGGAAGACGAAGCACAAGGGCACGGAGGGGAAAAAGAAATGACCCTTCGGTCCTATTTATAAGGCAAGGGACAGGAGTCAGGCGCGAAAATCAAGGGACCGTGGGTTTGGAAATGAAGATGTCGCCTTAATTGTCGCAGACCTATTAAGGTCCTTTATAACAGGTGACATCACGCCGGTTTACAACGACCAGAGAAGATGACATCACGGCGGTTCAACAAACCACAAGAAGATATTGAAGATGAAGATTTTTGCTAAAGGATTGACATGAACATGTTCAAATCAATCTGGGGCCTAATGTTGGGGATATCACTACTGGGCGTAAACCGGCCTATCTGGGCCGGGTTAACTTCGTCAGTAGTTAAGTATGTTAAAGCCCAAGAAGGCAGATGAGGGCTCAAGGCCCATAGTCGGTTCAAGGCCTGTAGCCATAAACCGGCGTTGGTATTTAACTTGTATTGTAAGTTAGGAATAAGTAGAGACCAAACCGGACACATCTATGAGCCGGTATTGGGACTCTGTGAACCGACGGGCGTCACCCGTGTATATAAGGGGACGACCTGGCGGCAGTTCAAGGACAACAGACAACAACTCGAGACATAGGCGAAGCTTGTTTGCTCCCTGGTCATCGAAACCCCATCAATTCCATCACAACTAGACGTAGGCTTTTACCTTCATCGAAGGGGCCGAACTAGTATAAACTCTCTTGCGTCCCAGTGTCCGCTTTAACCCCTTCAAGCTAACCCGTCGCGATGGCTCCACGACTAAGTCCTTTCTCTAGGACATCTGCCGTGAAAAAACCATGACAAGGGGGCGCCCCCCACCCTCGTGAGTAGGGTGTGGCCCCCTGGTCTTCATCTTTGGCGAGGATTTTTCATTATTTATTATAAGGTGTTCCATGGAGTTTCAGGAGTTTTGGAGTTGTGCAGAATAGGTCTCTAATATTTGCTCCTTTTCTAGCCCAGAATTCCAGTCGCCGGCATTCTCTCTCCTTATGTAAACCCTGTAAAATAAGAGAGAATAGCCATAAGTATTGTGACATAATGTGAAATAACATCCCATAATGCAATAAATATTGATATAAAAGCATGATGAAAAATGGACGTATCAACTCCCCCAAGCTTAGACCTCACTTGTCCTCAAGCGAAAAGCCGAAATCGAAAAATATGTCCACATGTTTAGAGATGAAGGTGTCGATAAAAATAAAATACGGACATGAGGGCATCATGATCATTCTTATAACAACAACTTATATAATTTTTGTCATATGATCTCTAATGCTAGAGTAATAATTCAATCACAATACCAAGTATGGATCGTAAGCTTCATTGAGAACTAACAAACTACAATCTCGGTCATTGAAGCAATAGCTATTTATCATAACATAGGAAAGAGTCAATGTATAAGAGCTTTTCAGCAAGTCCACATACTCAACTATCATATAATCTTTCACAATTGCTGACACTCACGCAATACTTATGGGTGTGGAGTTTTAATCGGACAGAGAGAAAGATAGGTGCTTATAGACTTGCCTCCCAACGTTTTACCTCAAGGGTAATGTCAACAGTAATAGTTCATGAAAACCCACATCCAATTAGCCATATATACCGGGATCTTTCCAACATATTGTGCTTGCCAAAGGGTAAAATGTAAAAAGGAAGGGTGAAGATCACCATGACTCTTGCATAAGGTAGAAGATAATGATAAAAGATAGGCCCTTCGCAGAGGGAAGCAGAGGTTGTCATGCGCTTTTATGGTTGGATGCACAAAATCTTAATGTGAAAGAACGTCACTTTATATTGCCCCTTGTGATAGGAACCTTTATTATGCAGTCTGTCGCTTTTATTACTTCCACATCACAAGATCGTATAAAGCTTATTTCTCCCACACCAATCAATCAGACATATTTAGAGAGCAATTTTTATTGCTTTGCACTGATGACAACTTACTTGAAGGATCTTACTCAACCCATAGGTAGGTATGGTGGACTCTCATGGCAAAACTGGTTTAAGGGTATTTGGAAGCACAAGTAGTATCTCTACTTGGTGCTGAGAATTTGGCTAGCATGAGGGGGAAAGGCAAGCTCAACATGTTGGAGGATCCAAGACAATATAATTTATCTCATATGTAAGAAAACATAACCCATTATGTTGTCTTCCTTGTCCAATGTCAACTCTTTAGCATGTCATATTTTAACGAGTGCTCACAATCATAAAAGATGTCCAAGATAGTATATATATGTGAGGACCTCTCTTTCTTTATTACTTCCTATTAATTGCAACGATGACCAAAACTATGCTTGTCAACTCTCAACAACTTTTACTCATCATACTTTTTCTATGTGAGCTCATTACTCTCCATGAGATCCATATGATCTCTTTGTTTCTTTTTATTTCTTTCTCTTTTCTTTTATTCACATAGGATCATGGCAAAATAATCAAGCCCTTGACTCAACACTAGGGCTGGAAAAAAAGCTCGAAGCTCGTGAACTAAACGAGTAGCTTGTGACTCAGCTCGAATTGACTCGAACTCGAAGAATAACGAGTCGAGCCAAGCTTTAGTTTAAGATCGTTTATAGACCAAGTTAAACGAGCCAATCTCACAAGTACTCGTGTAACTCGTTAGCCTCGGTACAAAAGATCAGCCACTCCCGATACAGAAAAAAGATCAGCCACTCGGCACCCTATGTCCTAAGCGCACAACACAAGGCCTAGCCGTTGAAGGCCCAACTGCCTAGGAGACTCATGCGTTACAAGGAAATTACTATTGTTAGTGATATATATGTTTAATATATACATAATTATTTTTATAATATTTGAGGGTTTTATGTTCATATCTTTAACGAGCTTAACAAGCTAAACAAGCCAGCTCGCGAGTTATACGAGTCGAGCCAATCTTGGATTTGAGCTTGTTATGATAACGAGTCGAGTCGAGCTAGCTCGTTAACGAAACGAGCTCTAGCGAGTCGAGCCAAGCTGACTCGACTCGACTCGAATTCCAGCCCTACTCAACACTAATCTTTATTATATAGCTCACGGACTCGATTACATGGAAGGATGATAAAGCAAAACTCACAACTAGATCATGCCATAAACTTTATTCTACTAGATCAAAATACTACTGATCGAATTAAGGAAAACGGTAAAGATAAAAGTGTCGTGGTTCTAAGCCTGACAGTAGAGTGGGGGGTAGGTATGGAGAGGCAAGGTCCTAGCTATGGAGAGGTTGTAAACACAAGGGATGTACGAGTTCAGGCCCTTCTCGGAGGAAGTAATAGCCCTACGTTTCGGAGCCCGGAGGCGGTCGAGTGGATTATGAGTATATGAGTTACAAGATTCCGAACCCCTCTGCCTGTGGAGGGGGGTGGCTTATATAGAGTGCGCCAGGACCCCAGCCAGCCCACGTAGGAGAGGGTTTAAGGTGAGTTAAGTCTGGGGCGTTACTGGTAACGCCCCACATAAAGTGTCTTTACTATCATAAAGCCTACTTAATTACAGGCCGTTGCAGTGCGGAGTGCCTCTTGACCTCCTGGTGGTCGAGTGAGTCTTCATGGTCGAGTCCTTCAAGTCAGTCGAGTGAGTCCCTCGTTGGTCGACTGGAAGGCGACCTCTTCTAAGGATGTCCTTGGGTAAGGTACTTAGATCAGGTTCGTGACCCTACCCTAGGTACATGACCCCATCATTAGCCCCCGAATGGATCAAGGCTTCGAGTGAGGAAGGAGTTGATGTCGTTTCCGATTAACCTTTGCGCTCTGGTCGTGCATTGTTCTGGACCAAAGAATCTCTTCGTTGATGGTGAGCAACTTGTCTTCAGTCGACTCGATTCATTCTCTTCTTTCGTCGAGTGATATTTCGGGCTTCGACGATCCCCGAGCGACGGATCGCGGGAAACTCCGCGCCTGACAGACTGATCTGCCGTTCGCGGATTCCACGGGATGCGAAATTTGGGGATGCGCGCGAAGTGGAGCGGGCCGCGGCGTTCGGATGGGACGGGACATAGACGCCTCGATCTCCGCGCCGCTTTCTTCGCCATGTATCCCGTCTGCATAACTGCTCCCGGATATGATTAGATCGACCGGGCCCACCTGTCATCCACTCGGAAGGGACCTTATAAATGCGCCCGGCGAGGATTTCTGTGCTGCGCCTCAGCATTCTCTCTCTCTCTCTCTCTCTCTCTGCTCCCTTCGTCCCTGCCCAGCGCGCTTGCTCTCGCCCCCGCACAACTTCCCTTCGCGCATCTCGCCGGCAGCCATGGCCAAGGAGAAGACGGCAGCGCTGGAACGTGCGAAGAAGGCGTCGGCGTCGGAGTAGGCAAAGGGGAGATCCACCAGCCGCGGCGGGTCCTCGTCCAGATCCCGCCTGCCGAAGGGTTGGGTCCAAGGAGACTGGATCCAGTCGACCATCACAGAAAATGACCTCCTCGACATGGCCAACGAGGGCTTGATCCCTCATGGAGCTGCAAGGCTTCCGGGGAAGGAGTGGCAACCTCAGCCAGAAGAGGGTGAGTGTGTGCTCTTGGCCACCCATGTTGATCGTGGATTTTCCTTGCCACCGAGTGTTTTCTTCCGTGGCTTCTTGAATTTCTTCGGAGCGCAGCTCCACCACTTTACCCCAAACTCTATTGCCTATCTTGCCGCGTTCGTGTCCATGTGTGAGGGTTTCTTGGGCTGTCGACCGCACTGGGGTTTGTTCAAACATATATTCACGTGTCGCTCTCAGACCGTGAAGAAGGCGAGCCCAGGTGATGAGAGAACCCGAGTCGTCCAAATGTGTGGGGGTCTGGGGATCCAGGTGAGGAATAAGAGCACCTTCCCGCCCATGACCTTTCCCGAGTCCGTCAGAGGCTGGCAGTCGACTTGGTTCTACTGCCAGGTCCAGTCGATGCCAGGGCAGTCGAGTGGACTCCCTCCGTTTACCATGGACCGAGTGAACAAGCCCTCCCCTCTGAAGCTGGTTCCGGAGGAGAAAGCTGACGTGAAGATGCTGATGGAGCGCGTGGTGCAGTTGGTTCGGGAGGGAGTGACGGGCATGGATCTCCTGGAGGTCTTCCTTAGGCGTCGCATCCAGCCCCTTCAGTTCCGGAGCCACTGCATGTGGTTGTACTGTGGGACCGAAGACGAGACTAGAGTCCATCCAGAAGCAGTCAACGACGTCACTCTGGAAAGATGGATGGTAGCCGTTACCGGAAACAAGGACAACCCACGCGGAGCCAGAAGGATTCCTCCACTCGACCACAACAGCGATCCAAACAAGGTACCCTTGCTCTGCTCTCCACTGCATTCTTGTCGCATTTATTTCTGTTTATCCTGCCGACTGGTCGACTGATCCTTGTCTTGATATCTGCTAGGCCCTCACCGAGCTGTACTCGATGCCCAATGGGGCACAAGCTCCGACTGAGGAGGGTGAGGCGAGTGGGGGCGAGAGCCAGGACGAGGAGGAATGGGACTCGGACGTTGCAGAGGATGATGATGACGATGATGATGATGACGGTGATGAAGATGACGTTGAAGTCGAGGAGGAAGAGGAGGAGGAGGTCGTACCACCGCGCTCGGAAAGGCGGTCGAAGCTTGTCCACGACCCTTCGACCGAACATGGTAAGGGGGTTGCGACCGCCGCTCAGTCGACTAAGCGCCCTCGGACCACCTCTCCGGTGCCGACTGAAAAGGCGCCGAAGCAGCCCAGGGCGGCCTCGTCGAGGCCGATCAAGATCCTGTCGAAGATGAAGGTGTCCATCCCCACCATATCAGGGTAATCGTGCTGCTTAAGTCTTCTTATTTTGTGTGAACTTTGTCTCTGGTCGACGCTGAAGTTAGTCGACTGATCCTTTGGAGTTGCAGTGCTGCTACTTCTGAAACCTCGGCCCGGGCTGATGACCACGAGATGGAGGACGCAGCAACTTCGAAACCAGGTACTGTATTCTTAACGCCGTTCTTAGTCGACTGGTCCGCGATCTCTGATCTTGATTCTTCTCCGTAGCTCCACCCAATACTGTTATCAATCTCCCTGATGATGATGAGGATGAAGAACCCCTGAAGCGCAGGAGGAGTAGGAAAGCGTCCGCCAGTAAGGTGCCCCAGGATGTGGCGGCGCCTGAGATTCTGATTGCGGAGGAAGAGAACACCACTCGACACACGGTGACCTTCGCAGATCCATTGACGAGTGCTCCGCAGCCCTCCCTCTTCACGACGCACCACGTCCCAGAGGACCAAGCTGGCGCGGCGAAGGAAGCCATACGCCAGGCGGGAATCATGATGGAGCAGTTGAAGACCATCCGGGACGCGAGCCAGGCAGCTTATGACGCCAGTTCTGCCCTTCAAAGCAATGTTCAGGTCAGTCGACCACCGTTTGTTCTGTTGGATATGCTGCCAAAAACTTTTCCTTTCCGGAATTTATAGTAGTCACCCAGTGGGTGTTGTCGATTGAGCTCCGTATTAGCGGGGGCACGCTGAGTGCACCCGCTGGGTGTAGTCCCCAAGGCTAAGGTCGACTGCAGGCAGTCGGCCTTAGGCTTTATAATTTCAGTCTTTCTGTCATTGGACCAAGTCGACTGGATTTCGCAAACCGGTCGACTAGTCGACTCTTTAGCGGGGGCACGCTGAGTGCACCCGCTGGGTGTAGTCCCCAAGGCTAAGGTCGACTGCTGGCAGTCGGCCTTAGGCTTTATAATTTCAGTCTTTCTGTCATTGGACCAAGTCGATTGGATTTCGCAAACCGGTCGACTGGTCGACTCTTTAGCGGGGGCACGCTGAGTGCACCCGCTGGGTGTAGTCCCCAAGGCTAAGGTCGACTGCTGGCAGTCGGCCTTAGGCTTTATAATTTCAGTCTTTCTGTCATTGGACCAAGTCGACTGGATTTCACAAACCGGTGGGGGCACGCTGAGTGCACCCACTGGGTGTAGTCCCCGAGACTGTGGTCGACTGCTTGCAGTTGATCACAGTCTTAGAGAATGCATCTCGCACTTTTTTTTTGAGGTCGACTGGTCGACTCTGTCTTCAACAGGATTAGCGGGGGCACGCTGAGTGCACCCACTGGGTGTAGTCCCCGAGACTACGGTCGAATGCTTGTATTCGGCTGTAGTCTTAGAAACGTGTGTTTTTTCCTTTTTCACTCAGAAGTGAATTATATTTGACATTTAGTCGATTGGTTCTTCGCAGAACTCTTGTGATCTTGTGGCTCGCTACTCTGAGCTGGAAAACAAGCACACTCAACTCGAGCTGAGCCTGAAGCTGGTTCAGGAGAAGCTGACAAAGGCAAAGGAGGAGACCGAAGGTATGTTTGGTGAGACCCTGACGACTGCTTTTCCCCTTGCTTGTTTCAAAATCTGATCTTGCTGTAACTTGCAGGTAAGGTAAGGGAGGCCCAACAGAAGAAAGACCTCGAACTAGCTGAGAAGATCAAGCTTGCTGACGAGAAGTTAGCTTCAGTCACCAAGCTTGAACAAGACAATACCAATCTGAAAACTGCTCTTGGGATCGCCAACAAGGAGGTCAGTCGACTGAAAACTGATAAAGCTACCCTGACCGACCAAGTCAGCAAATTGACTGGGAAGAAAACTGATCTGGAGGCCTTCCTGAGTGGTCTTGCCAAGAAGCTGTTTCTTATGCTTGAAGGTAAACCTCTATGCTTGGCAAACATTTCCAATTGTGGTTTTTCCATTCGACCATCTCCTTGACTTAGTGATCATCCTTGCAGAATTTTGTCAAAACTTTGAAGAAGAAACTAGCCGGCTGGAATCAAACCTCGACCCCGTCAATTCTCCGGTGAACGACGAAGTTGCCATGGATGTTTTCCGACTGGAGTCTCGTGTTGCAGCTGTCGTGGACTATCTCGCAAGACTGAAGGCCGCCACATCTCGCATCGACTCGACGCTCTGGCCTGAGGAGACACTTCAGAATGACCTTGAGTCGTTGATGGCTCACTTGAACACGATCCCTGGTCGAGTGCAGGAATGGAAGAAGTCCTCGGCTCGGTGTGGTGCAGATGTTGCTCTGTGTCTGGCCCGAGTCCACTGTAAAGATGCGCGAGAAGAGAAGCTGGCGGCTCTTCGGGTGGCCAACACCAAGAAACACGACTTCAGGTCCTTTATGGAAACTTTCCTTGCAGCTGCCACTCGGATCGCCGACGGAATTGACCTTGATGAATTTGTTGCACCTTCCAGCCCTCCACAGGAGGGGTAAAAAACTTCTTCTGGCTCGACGCTTTAAATTTGCCTCGGTATGCCGAGTGGAATTGTAACCGATAAACCTTAACAGGCTTAACGCCTGAGCACTCTCGGTTCCTTTAGATATCGATTCAAACTTGATTTTGGTGCTTGACTACGATTGCCTTTGGCTCGAAATTTTTTTTGCAGGTTCAAAGCAAGGCGCCTTTACTGCAATCGACTTATTCTTCAGTCCACTTAGGCGAGCACTGGGCTGCAGCTAAGCCCCCGAGTGAGAGGTTTACTCTTCACTCGGCAGGATTTTTAAATCTTAGGCGAGCATGGGGCTGCAGCTAAGCCCCCGAGTGAGAGGGTTGCTCCTCACTCGGTAGGATTTTTATAACTTAGGCGAGTGCTTGGACTGCAGCTAAGCCCCCGAGTGAGAGGGTTGCTCTTCACTCGGTAGGATTTTTATAACTTAGGCGAGCACATGGCTGCAGCTAAGCCCCCGAGTGAAAGTCTGGCTTACCACTCGGTAGGATTTTGATAACTTAGGCGAGTGCTTGAACTGCAGCTAAGCCCCCGAGTGAGAGGGTTGCTCCTCACTCGGTAGGATTTTTAAAACTTAGGCAAGCGCTGGGCTGCAGCTAAGCCTCCGAGTGAGAGGTTTACTCTTCACTCGGTAGGATTTTTACAACTTAGGCGAGTGCTTGGACTGCAGCTAAGCCCCCGAGTGAGAGGGTTTCTCTTCACTCGGTAGGATTTTTGTAACTTAGGCGAGTGCTTGGACTGCAGCTAAGCCCCCGAGTGAAAGTCTGGCTTACCACTCGGTAGGATTTTGATAAACTTAGGCGAGTCCTTGGACTGCAGCTAAGCCTCCGAGTGGAAGGCTGGCTTACCACTCGGTAGGATTTTGATAAACTTAGGCGAGTCCTTGGACTGCAGCTAAGCCTCCGAGTGAGAGGGTTGCTCTTCTCTCGGTAGGATTTTGATAACTTAGGCGAAACGGATTCGCAGCTAAGCCTCCGAGTGGGAGTCTGGCTCACCACTCGGTAGGATTTTGATAACTTAGGCGAAACGGATTCGCAGCTAAGCCTCCGAGTGGGAGTCTGGCTCACCACTCGGTAGGATTTTTACAAACTTAGACGAAACGGGTTCACAGCTAAGTCACCCACTGAGGGGGAATTTTATTGGACAAAAATAAAAAGTGACAGAAATTATGGAGGAACTATGACACTATTATTTTGAGGTCCATGAACTACAGAAGTACTTTATTGCAACTCATCCGAGTGATAAAACTTAAGTGTAAAATGGGCGGAGTAGCTCCGCGTTCCAAGCTCGGGGTTCGTCGATATTATGCTTGACGTTGTAAAGACGGTACGCCCCGTTGTGGAGGACCTTGGTGACGATGAAGGGGCCTTCCCAAGAAGGAGCAAGCTTGTGTGGTTTGTGCTGATCCACTCGGAGAACCAAATCCCCTTCCTGGAAGGCTCGACCTCTCACATTTCTGGCGTGGAAACGACGCAAACCTTGTTGGTAGATGGTCGACCGGATCAGAGCCATCTCCCTTTCTTCTTCTAAAAGGTCGACTGCGTCCTGCCGCGCTTGTTCAGCCTCTGCTTCGTTGTAGATTTCAACTCGAGGAGCATTGTGGAGAAGATCACTCGGCAAGACTGCTTCAGCTCCGTAGACCAAGAAGAATGGAGTTCTTCCGGTCGACCGATTAGGTGTGGTCCGCAGTCCCCAAAGTACTGAGGGAAGTTCGTCGACCCAAGCTCCAGCTGCGTGTTTGAGATCACGCATCAGTCGAGGCTTCAATCCCTTAAGAATTAGTCCATTAGCTCGTTCTGCTTGTCCATTCGACTGCGGATGGGCGACTGAAGCGTAGTCGACCCGTGTGCCTTGGGAGTTGCAGAAATCTCTGAATTCCTCCGAGTCAAAGTTCGACCCATTATCCATAATGATGCTGTGCGGGACTCCATATCTGAATATTAGTTCCCTGATGAAGCTAACAGCAGTACCGGTGTCAAGGCTCTTGATTGGTTTAGCCTCGATCCACTTAGTGAACTTGTCGACTGCCACCAGTACATGCGTGAAGCCACTTCGCCCTGTTCTCAAGGGACCGACCATGTCCAGTCCCCATACTGCGAAAGGCCAGACGAGTGGGATGGTCTTCAGGGCCGACGCAGGCTTGTGCGACATATTCGAGTAGAACTGACATCCCTCGCACTTATCCACTATCTCTTTTGCCATCTCATTCGCCTTTGGCCAGTAAAATCCGGCTCGGTATGCTTTGGCCACGATGGTCCGAGAGGACGCATGATGACCACAGGTCCCCGAGTGAATATCATTGAGGATGAGTCGACCTTCTTCTGGTGTTATGCACTTCTGACCAACTCCAGTCGCGCTTTCTTTGTACAATTGTCCTTTGATTACGGTAAAGGCCTTAGATCGACGGACGATCTGTCGAGCCTCTTCCTCATCCTCCGGAAGCTCTTTTCTCAGGATATATGCGACGTATGGAACTGTCCAGTCGGGAATGACCACCAAGACCTCCATGATTAAGTCGACCACCGCTGGGACTTCAACTTCAGTCGGATCTGTGGCACTCTTGGGTTGTGGAGTTTCTTCGGTGAAAGGATCTTCTTTGACTAACGGAGTGTGTATATGCTCCAAGAACACACCACTCGGAATGGCTTCTCTCTTGGAACCTATCTTTGCTAGATCATCAGCTGCTTGATTTTTCAGTCGGGGTATATGATGGAGCTCCAACCCCTCGAACTTCTTTTCCAGCTTCCTCACTGCACTGCAGTATCCAGTCATGGCTGGGCTTCTCACGTCCCACTCTTTCATCACCTGATTGACTACTAAATCCGAGTCGCCATAGACCATCAGGCGACGGACGCCGAGTGAAATGGCCATGCGCAACCCATATAAGAGGGCCTCATATTCTGCCTCATTGTTGGAGGAATCAAAGTGAATCTGGAGCACATATCTAAGCTTATCTCCTCTGGGGGAAACCAGGACAACCCCAACACCGGAACCATTCAACATCTTAGAGCCATCAAAGAACATGGTCCAATGCTCCGAGTGAACTTCAGTCGGCTGCTGTTGTTCAATCCACTCGGCGAGGAAATCTGCTATTGCCTGGGACTTAATGGCTTTCTTTGCCTCAAACTTGATATCAAGGGGAAGAATTTCAATCGCCCATTTGGCCACTCGACCAGTTGCATCTCTGTTGTGCAAAATCTCTGATAGTGGAGCGTCACTGACGACTGTGATGGAATGATCAGAAAAATAATGAGCAACCTTCTTTGTGGTCATGTATATTCCATACACAAGCTTCTGATAATGAGGATATCTCTGCTTGGATGGAGTCAAGACTTCAGACAAATAATACACTGGGCGCTGAACTTTGAGAGCTTTTCCTTCTTCTTCCCGCTCGACCGTAAGCACCGTACTGCCAACTTGTCCTGTGGCTGCGATATAGAGCAACAGAGGCTCTTTGCTGACTGGAGCAGCAAGCACCGGCTGGGTGGAGAGCAGAGCTTTTAGCTCGGCAAACACTGCATCAGCTTCTGGAGTCCACTCGAACTTGTCTGTCTTCTTCATCAGTCGGTAAAGAGGCAATGCCTTTTCACCGAGTCGTGAGATGAATCGACTTAATGCGGCCAAGCATCCAGTAAGCTTCTGGACATCGTGCACTCGCACGGGGCGTTTCATTCGGAGAATAGTGCCAATCTTCTCTGGGTTAGCGTCGATTCCCCGTTCGGAAACGAGAAAACCGAGTAACTTGCCACCAGGAACTCCAAATGTGCACTTTGATGGATTGAGCTTGATATCATATCTTCTGAGGTTGGCAAATGTTTCGGCAAGATCAGCGAGCAGGTCGGAACCTTTTCGTGACTTGACAACGATATCATCCATATATGCTTCCACATTCCGACTGATTTGAGTGAGTAGACACTTCTGAATCATTCACATAAATGTGGCTCCGGCATTCTTGAGGCCGAATGGCATGGTGATATAGCAGAAGCACCCGAATGGAGGTTGGCCGTCGGGTGCGTACAGACGGATCTGGTGGTACCCGGAGTAGGCATCTAAAAAAGATAGCCTCTCGCATCCCGCGGTCGAGTCAACAATTTGATCTATGCGAGGGAGAGGAAAATGATCTTTCGGGCAGGCCCGGTTGATGTGCTTGAAATCAATGCACATTCGGAGCGACTTGTCCTTCTTGGGAACCATGACGACATTAGCGAGCCACTCGGAGTGGTATATCTCTCGGATAAATCCGGCCGCCAACAGTCGAGCCACTTCTTCACCAATGGCTTTTCTCTTCTGGACGGCGGACCGCCAAAGATGCTCTTTGACTGGTTTTGCGGATGAGTCGACTCTTAGGCGATGCTCAGCCAGTCCCCTGGGAACACCTGGCATGTCAGCGGGCTTCCATGCAAAAATGTCCCAGTTCTCACGGAGGAACTGGATGAGCGCTTCTTCCTATTTTGGGTTGAGTGTTGTGGAGATGCGGGTCGGAGCTGCATCGGGGTCGGTCGGGTGAATGTGAACAGGCTTCATCTCACCGGACGACTGGAATGCAGACTCTGTGGCGGGTTTCTTTGATCGCAGCAAGTCACTCGGATCTGCGTTTTGCTTGTATTCTTCGAACTCGACCGCTGTCACCTGGGAATCGGCAATCTTGGAGCCCTTCTGAAAGCACTCTTCTGCCTTTTTCCGATCACCGGTGACAGTGATCACTCCTTTGGGGCCGGGCATCTTCAATTTGAGGTACACGTAGCATGGTCGAGCCATGAACCGTGCGTAAGCTGGTCTCCCCAAAATGGCATGATATGCACTCTGAAAATCCACGACCTCAAACGTCAACTTTTCTTTGCGAAAATGTTTCGAATCACCAAACACCACATCCAAAGCTATTTGGCCGAGTGACTCGGCCTTCTTCCCTGGTATAACTCCATGAAAGCTCATGTTACTAGTGCTCAGTCGGGACATCGGAATGCCCATTCGTTTCAGTGTGTCTGCATACAACAAATTCAGCCCGCTTCCACCATCCATCAGCACCTTTGTCAGTCGAGTGCCTTCGACAACTGGATCGACCACCAAAGCTTGCCTCCCAGGGGTGGCAATATGAGTCGGGTGATCAGATTGGTCGAATGTGATGGGTGTTTGAGACCATTTCAGATAATTTGCTTTTGCTGGGGCAACCATGTTCACCTCTCGGTTAATGACTTTCAGTCGACTTCTGCTTTCCACATCTGCAAAGATCATCAGAGTGGAGTTGATATGCGGATATCCTCCCTCACTGTCCTCCTTGTCTTCGGCCTTGTCTGACTCCTTCTCCTTGTCCTTAGACTGTTTTCCCTGAAACTGCTGGATCAGGAATCGACATTGGCGAGTGGTGTGCTTCGGGTAGATGATATTCCCCTCTTCGTCTTTCTTCGTATGGATGTGACATGGAATATCCATTACGTCGTTCCCTTCTTTATCTTTTACCTTCTTGGGGTTCCAGGATCCTTTTGGTTTCCCCTTAAACTTTCCTTGAGTCACGGCCAGAGCCTCTCCAGGAGCTGCCGGTTCAGCCTTCCGCTTCTGTTTCCGACTGGTGTTTCCTTTTTCCGACTGACTCGGCTTGTGCTTGCCGCTTCAGAGTCGGTCTTCTTCTTCGCCGTTGGCGTACTTGGTAGCAATCTCCATCATCCGACTCAAGGTCATGTCACCGGTTCGACCAAACTTCAAACTCAGTTCTCTATTCTTGACGCCATCTTTGAAGGCGCAGACTGCCTGATGATCAGACACATTCTCCACAGTGTGGTGCAAAGTGATCCACCTCTGAATATACTCTCTGAGAGTCTCATTAGTCTTCTGCACACAGACTTGCAACTCTGTCAATCCAGCTGGTCGCTTGCAAGTCCCTTCAAACGTTCTGATGAACACTCGGGACATATCTTCCCAAGTGTAAATGCTGCTAGGAGGTAATTGAGTCAACCATGCCCTGGCAGAACCTTCCAGCATGAGGGGCAAATGCTTCATGGCCACCTCGTCGTTCCCACCACCAATCTGAACTGCCACTCGGTAATCTTCAAGCCAAGTTTCAGGCTTAGACTCACCAGTGAACTTGCTAACTCCTGTTGCCAACCTGAAATTGGGAGGGATAACTGCGGCTCTGATAGCTCTGCTGAAACATTCAGGACCAGAAACATGCACTCGACTGCTTGTGGGCGCATCTCTGTCGAGTCCGCCCCGATGGGCTCTGTTCCGGTCGACCAAACCTTGCACGATAATGGATCGCGCGTCGAAGCCTGGTTCTCTGGGGTCGACTGGAACCCTTCGCCCTGCACTGTACTGACGCCTGTCCTCTGGCTGTCGAGGAGCGTAAGACCCACCCCTCGGAGGGGAATTGGGCACTCGACGCCTATCATCTCGGTCGAGTTTGTCGCCATATTGATCTCGCCGATTCTCGCGCCCTTCACGCCGCGGAGGCGATCTGGGGCTGTGAGCCGACTGAACTGTATTCACAGTGACGGATCGACTGTGAATTCTGTTGCGCGACTGAGACACGGCTGAATTCTGATCTCCTGCTGCCCGGAGCAGATCCCTGATCTGCAGCAAACCTCTGCCAGCTTCCGACTGCGAAGGCTGGATGGACTCTGCTATACGGGTCGCAGCTGCTAAATTCTGAATTGGGGTTCGATATACCTGAGTCGGCGGGAAGAGTTGACGTCGACTGGTGTCGGGAACTCGTTGCCGCGCGCGCTCGTCGAGTGCTCGCTGAAGGTTCTCCAGTCGAGTGCGCTCGGCCAAATTGGCCAGACGCGCCTCCTCCAAGGCACGAGCCTCAGGGGTTTCTCCTGCGATGGGAGTACGCAGGGCATCCACGTTCCTGCGGTGAAGTTCCTCTCTTTGCAGAGAGTCGAGTGGCTCGGGCTGGTACTCTTCGTGGCGTCGTGCGGGGTCGCCTCCGTCACCTGCTCCATCATCACGGGCGAAGCCAGGGGGACTGCGAGGCCCGTCGACCATCAAGATTTCAGCCGCTGGATCACTGCTACCGCACTCGGATGCAGTCTCTACGGAGCCAGTCGATAGATCGAACAAGCCGTAGAGAGATTCGTCGGGCTCGATTGCCGCAACTTGGGTGGTGGCCGATTGGCAAGCCACTGCGTGCCTCACCCATCGCTGAAGCCTCGACCGGCCCGAGCGCTTGCGCTGGCGGGAGACCGAGAGGGTGGTCGATGGAGGAGCCGACCGATACTGGGTCGACGGTTGCCGCAGCAGAACGCCGCGGACACATGCACGAAAATGCGTCGCACCGCGGATGGGGAGCGCATCTACGTCGAGTGGAGCCTCCTGGAGCCACGCGGAGTCGTCGGCGATGAAGGTGAGAGTGCCGAGACGGATCTCCTGACCCTCGACCAAAACTCCAGCAGACACCATGATGAAAGTACTCGGAAGAATCGCAACTTCTCCACAAAATCGCTAAAACACCTGCCCCACGGTGGGCGCCAACTGTCGTGGTTCTAAGCCTGACAGTAGAGTGGGGGGTAGGTATGGAGAGGCAAGGTCCTAGCTATGGAGAGGTTGTAAACACAAGGGATGTACGAGTTCAGGCCCTTCTCGGAGGAAGTAATAGCCCTACGTCTCGGAGCCCGGAGGCGGTCGAGTGGATTATGAGTATATGAGTTACAAGATGCCGAACCCCTCTGCCTGTGGAGGGGGGTGGCTTATATAGAGTGCGCCAGGACCCCAGCCAGCCCACGTAGGAGAGGGTTTAAGGTGAGTTAAGTCTGGGGCGTTACTGGTAACGCCCCACATAAAGTGTCTTTACTATCATAAAGCCTACTTAATTACAGGCCGTTGCAGTGCGGAGTGCCTCTTGACCTCCTGGTGGTCGAGTGAGTCTTCATGGTCGAGTCCTTCAAGTCAGTCGAGTGAGTCCCTCGTTGGTCGACTGGAAGGCGACCTCTTCTAAGGATGTCCTTGGGTAAGGTACTTAGATCAGGTTCGTGACCCTACCCTAGGTACATGACCCCATCAAAAAGTGATGGTGATATGATACCGGGGCACTCCCCCAAGCTTGGCAGTTGCCAAGTGGAGTGCCCATACCCAGATACTGAATTCTCCTTGTTTGAGGAGATGGTGGAGGTGTTGTTGATGATGCGGGCTTGTCATCCATCTTCCAAGGCATAGGTTCACCATCATAGAAAGATGATCGAGTCTCCGGAATCCTCGAATCTGCAGCCAAACTCATTCTTTTGAATCTACATTCATACTCACAGTTTTGGTTTTGCGGGTCATAGATTTGGGCTTGGGGGTGCTCGATCTTCTCATATAGCTTGAAGATGGCCTCCTCGGTGTTCTTGGCATCCGGCTTGTAGTTGTTAGTGAACTCCGCGAGCATCATGTGGCTAGTGTTGATTCCACGCTCCACCATCCCCTGGCACTTGAAAACTTGTTGCTCCATTGCTTCAAACCTCGTCTCCACACTTCCGATTCCCTTTGGTCCCTCAGCATCGTGGATGTGCAGCAACCCATCACGCATCTCAATGGTTTGAGGGTGTCGCAGCACCTCTGCAAGGTAAGGGTTGATGACCTTCTCGAAGAACTTGTCCTTGGAAGCACTTGGGGACATCATGATAATCTAGATCTGTCAGAAAAAATGCTCGAAACAAAAACAAGAGATTTTTGCATGATACGGGAGTCCAAACCCCCGGGAGATTATATAATGAATTTTTACCGACCAAAATACGTATCGTGCAAGAAAACGGAGTCTGGAAGGCACACGAGGAGCTCACGAGGTAGGGGGCGCGCCCTCCACCCTCGTGAGGCCCTCGTGTCCTTCCCGGACTGCTACTTAATTTTCTATTTTTCTAAATATTCCAAAATGGAGAAATATTGCCTTAAAAATTGTTTTGGAGTCGGTTTACTTACCGTACCACATACCTATTCCTTTTCGGAGTCTGAAACATTCTGGAAAGTGTCCCTTATGTATTCCTCCGGGGTTATGGTTTCAATAATATTGGTTTCAACATTTATGGGATTACTTGAGATATAGTGTTTGATTCTTTGGCCGTTTACCACCTTCGGATTTGTGTCTTCGAAGTTGTTGATTTTTATGGCACCGGAACGATAGACCTCCTCGATATCATAGGGGCCTTCCCATTTAGAGAGAAGTTTCCCTGCAAAAAAATCTTAAACGAGAGTTGTATAGCAATACATAATCACCTACATTAAACTCACGCTTTTGTATCCTTTTGTCATGCCATGTTTTAACCATTTCTTTAAACAACTTGGCATTTTCATAAGCTTGGGTTCTCCATTCATCAAGTGAGCTAATATCAAATAACCTCTTTTCACCGGCAAGTTTGAAATCATAGTTGAGCTCTTTAATAGCCCAATATGCCTTATGTTCTAGTTCGAGAGGTAAGTGACATGCTTTTCCATATACCATTTTATACGGAGACATACCCATAGGATTTTTATATGCAGTTCTATAGGCCCATAATGCATCATCAAGTTTCTTGGACCAATTCTTTCTAGACCTATTGACAGTCTTTTGCAAAATTAATTTGAGTTCTCTATTACTCAACTCTACTTGACCACTAGACTGTGGGTGATACGGAGATGCAATTCTATGATTGACGTCATATTTAGCAAGCATTTTATGGAAAGCACCATGAATAAAATGTGAACCACCATCAGTCATTAAATATCTAGGGACTCCAAACCTCGGAAAAATAACTTCTTTAAGCATTTTAATAGAAGTGTTATGATTAACACTACTAGTTGGAATAGCTTCTACCCAGTTAGTAACATAATCAACAACAACTAAAATATGTGTATATCCATTAGAGGCAGGAAAAGGTCCCATATAATCAAAGCTCCAAACATCAAACGGTTCAATAACAAGTGAATAATTCATAGGCATTCCTTGATGTCTACTAATATTACCAATTCTTTGACATTCATCACAAGAAAGGATAAACTTACGGGCATCCTTGAAGAGAGTAGGCCAATAAAAACCGGATTGCAATACCTTATGTGCAGTTCTATCTCCCACGTGGTGTCCTCTGATAACCCACAAGTATAGGGGATCGCAACAGTTTTCGATATGTAAGAGTGTCGAACCCAAAGGAGCTAAAGGTAGAACAAATATTCCCTAAAGTTCTATCGACCACCGATACAACTCTACGCACGCTTGACGTTCGCTTTACCTAGAACAAGAATAAAACTAGAAGTACTTTGTAGGTGTTTTTGGGTAAGCTTGCACGAAAGTAAAGAGTGCGAAAATAAAAGCTAGGGGCTGTTGTAAGTAAGGAAGCAATAAATTAAATATAGCGAGTGTGGAAAAGTGGTGGTAGGTGTTGCGAAGTTGTCCCTAAGCGTTTGACTACTTTACTAGACCGATATCAAGTATTATGTGGGAGAGGCCACTGCTAGCATGTCATCCCTGACTTGGAATTCTATGCACTTATGATTGGAACTATTAGCAAGCATATGCAACTACTAATGTTCATTAAGGTAAAACCCAACCATAGCATTAAGATATATTGGTCCCCCTTCAATCTCGTATGCATCAATTTCTATGCTAGGTTGAAGCTTCTGTCACTCTTGCCCTCCAATACATAGTCCTATCAACATACAACTAACCCTAGGGTGTGATCCACGCGCGCAATCATATGATGGGCACCAAAGGACAGGAACATAACCACAAGCAAATTAAATCAATCATAGCAATTCATCAACCACCGATAGAACAACGAAAATCTACTCAGACATCATAGGATGGCAACACATCATTGGATAATAATATGAAGCATAAATCAACATGTTCAAGTAGAGGGTACAGCGGGTTGCGGGAGAGTGGACCGCTGTAGATAGAGGGGGAAAGGTGATGGACATGTTGGTGAAGATGGCGGAGGTGTTGGTGTAGATCGCGGTGATGATGATGGCCCCCGGTGGCACTCCAGTGCCACCGGAAGCGAGGGGGAGAGAGCCCCCCTCCTTCTTCTTCTTCCTTGACCATCTCCCTAGATGGTAGAAGGGTTTCCCCTCTGGTCCATGGCCTCCATGGCAAGGGAGGGGCCAGAGCCCCTCCGAGATTGGATCCGTCTCTCTGTCTCTCTCTGTTTCTGCGTTCTCCTCTGGCTCTGTTTCACAGTTTCGTATATATATGGAGATCCGTAACTCTGATTGGCCTGAAACCTTCACCATGATTTTTTCCGAATATTAGCTTCCTTGCGGCAAAAGAAGAGCGTCAACCGCATTACGGTGTGCTCACGAGGGTAGGGGGCGCTCCCTAGGGGGAGGGCCTGCCTCGTGACCACCTCGGGCATTGGTTCGCGTTGATTTTCCTTCCAAATTTTCCATATTTCCCAAAAATAAGCTCCATCTGTTTTTATCCCGTTTGGACTCCGTTTGATATGGATATTCTGTGAAACCAAAAACATGCAATAGACAGGAACTGGCACTGGGCACTGGATCAATATGTTAGTCCCAAAAATAATATGAAAAGTTGCCAAAAAGTATATGAAAGTTGAATAATATTGGCATGGAACAATCAAAAATTAAAGATACGACGGAGACGTATCAGCATCCCCAAGCTTAATCCCTGCTCGTCCTCGAGTAGGTAAATGATAAAAAAGATAATTTTTGATGTGGAATGCTACCTAACATAATCTTGATCATATGTCTAATCATGGCATGAATATTAAGACACGAGTGATTCAAAGCAATAATCTATCTTTTGACATAAAGACAATAATATTTCAAGCATACCAACCAAGCAATTATGACTTATTGAAATAACATAGCCAAAGAAAGCTCATCCCTGCAAAATCATATAGTCTGGCTATGCTCCATCTTCACCACACAAAATATTTAAATCATGCACAACCCCGATGACAAGCCAAGCAATTTTTTCATACCTTTGATGTTCTCAAACCTTTTCAACTTTCACGCAATACATGAGTGTGAGCCATGGACATAGCACGATAGGTGGAATAGAATATGATGGTGGAGAAGACAAAAAGGAGAAGATAGTCTCACATCAACTAGGCGTATCAACGGGCTATGGAGATGCCCATTAATAGATATCAATGTGAGGAGTAGGGATTTCCATGGAACGGATGCACTAGAGCTATAAGTATATGAAAGCTCAAACTGAAACTAAGTGGGTGTGCATCCAACTTGCTTGCTCATGAAGACCTAGGGCATTTGAGGAAGCCCATCATTGGAATATACAAGCCAAGTTCTATAATGAAAATTCCCACTAGTATACGAAAGTGATAACTCAAGAGACTCTCTATATGAAGAACATGGTGCTACTTTGAAGCACAAGTGTGGTAAAAGGATAGTAACATTGCCCCTTCTCTCTTTTTCTCTCTCTTTTTTTCTTTTCTTTTTTTTGGGCCTTCTTTTTTTTGGCCTTTCTCTTTTTTATTTTTATTTTTTTTTTGTCCGGAGTCTCATCCCGACTTGTGGGGGAATCATAGTCTCCATCATCCTTTCCTCACTGGGGCAATGCTCTAATAATGATGATCATCACACTTTTATTTACTTACAACTCGATATTACAACTGGATATCTAGAACAAAGATATGACTCTATATGAATGCCTCCGGCGGTGTACCGGGATGTGCAATGATCTAGCGTAGCAATGACATCAAAAAACGGACAAGCCATGAAAACATCATGCTAGCTATCTTACGATCATGCAAAGCAATATGACAATAAATGCTCAAGTCATGTATATGATGATGATGAAAGTTGCATGGCAATATATGTCGGAATAGCTATGGAAATGCCATGATAGGTAGGTATGGTGGCTGTTTTGAGGAAGGTATATGGTGGGTTTATGGTACCGGCGAAAGTTGCGCAGTACTAGAGGGGCTAGCAATGGTGGAAGGGTGAGAGTGTGTATAATCCATGGACTCAACATTAGTCATAAAGAACTCACATACTTATTGCAAAAATCTATTAGTCATCAAAACAAAGTACCACGCACATGCTCCTAGGGGGATAGATTGGTAGGAAAAGACCATCGCTCGTCCCCGACCGCCACTCATAAGGAAGACAATCAATAAACACCTCATGCTCCGACTTCGTTACATAACGGTTCACCATACGTGCATGCTACGGGACTTGCAAACCTCAACACAAGTATTTCTCAATTTCACAATTACTCAACTAGCATGACTCTAATATCACCATCTTTATATCGCAAAACTATTGCAAGGAATCAAACATATCATATTCAGCGATCTACAAGTTTTATGTAGGATTTTATGACTAACCATGTGAATGACCAGTTCCTGTCCTCTCTCTAAACAGATATAAGTGAAGCAAGAGAGTTTAATTCTTTCTACAAAAGATATGCCTATGCTCTAACAAATATAAGTGAAGCAAAAGAGCATTCTACAAATGGCGGTTGTCTAAGTAAAGAGAAACATGCAATCCAAACTTCAAATGATATAAGTGAAGCACATGAAGCATTCTATAAAGCCATACTCAAAAAATATAAGTGAAGTGCAAAGAGCATTCTATAAATCAACCAAGGACTATCTCATACCAGCATGGTGCATAAAAATAAAAATAAAAACCTAAATGCAAAAGATGCTCCAAGACTTGCACATATCGCATGAACGAAACGAATCCGAAAACATACTGATATTTGTTGAAGAAAGAGGGGATGCCTCCCCAGCATCCCCAAGCTTAGACACTTGAGTCTCCTTGAATATTTACTTGGGGTGCCTCTAGAATCCCCAATCTTGAGCTCTTGCCTCTCTTCCTTCTTCTCACATCGAGACCTTCTCAATGATCGAACACTTCATCCACACAAAACTTCAACAGAAAACTCGGTAATATCCGTTAGTATAATAAAGCAAATCACTACTCTAAGTACTGTTGCAAACCAATTCATATTTTTTTTGCATTGTTTCTATTGTAATATAACTTTTTCATGGCTTAATCCACTGATATAAATTGATAGGTTCATCAAAACAAGCAAACTATGCATCAAAAACAGAATCTGTCTAAAACAGAACAGTCTATAATAATTTGAACATTCACCATACTTCTGATACTTGAAAAATTCTACACAAATTAGGAAAAATAAACAATTTGTATAGGAAGACAGTGCAAAAAAGAATCAGAACTATTTGACGTTCCAGCTAAAAATGTAAAATCACGCACTGCAGCCAAAGTTTCTGTGCTGCACCGTACAAACCATCAAGCAAATGTAAACATCCTAAAGGCAAACCTTGGCACATTATTTTTATAATACAATGGAATTGTACAAGGAGATAATTATTTTTATTGAAAAGTTTCTGTAATCAAGATTCACAAAGTTGTCATGAGCATGAACAAAGTTCAAGGAGCTCTCCCACTTCAACAATGCTTGTCTTTCTCACTTTCGCTTTCCTTTTTGAAAAAGTTTTGGGTTCCCCTCTTTATTTTTGTTGTTTTTAAACTATATGAAAGCACTCAACAGAAATAAATGACTCTCTAAAACTTCTGGGTTGTCTCCCTGGCAGCGCTTTCTTTAAAGCCATTAAGCTAGGCATATAGTGCTCAAGTAATGAATCCACCCGGATCCCAAGGTATATCAAAGCCAATTTTAATTAACAATGATTTGTAATTTAGTAGTGAGCACAAAGTAACATATATCATGTAATGATGAAGTCTTACTCTCTTCCTATGCATCGGCATGTCATAAAAGAACAATTCATGCACACAAAGTAAAGGCCAATGCATAGTATAAACAGTCTCTTGCAATTTTATCATATTGGAAACATAGAGAGGTGCAGATATAGTTCGTCTCTCATAATAATTGCAAGTAGGAGCAGCAAGCACATGCATATTATATTCATCAAAATCATCATGTGCAATAGTAAAAGGCAACCCATCAATATAATCCTTAATAAGTGCAAACTTCTCCGATATAGTGTAGTCGGGAGAATTCAAAAAGATAATAGGACTATCATGCGTGGGTGCAATAGCAACAATTTCATGTTTAACATAAGGAACTATAGCAAGTTCATCCCCATAAGCATAATTCATATTGGCATCTTGGCCATAAGCATAGCAAGCATCATCAAAATGGGATATTTCAAAAGAATCATAGGGATCATAACAGTCATCATAGCAATCATCCTTCGGTAAGCACGAAGGGGAATTAAACAATGTATGAGTTGAAGAGTTACTCTCATTAGAAGGTGGGCACGGGTGATCAATCCACTCTTCCTCCTTTTGTTCTTCGCTCTCCTCCTCATCTTTTTCATCCAATGAGCTCACAGTTTCATCAATTTCTTCTTCTATAGACTCCTGCAAAATATTAGTATCTTCTTGGATAGCGGAGAAGTACTCAATATATGGTACAACATAGGCATTAGAAGCATAATTATCATAGCAATATTTAAGTATGGCAAATTTTTCAGATTTGTAAAGAGTAGCATCATACTTTTCAATCAAAGAAGCAATTTCGTAAGCACCCTTAAAAGTAACAAATTCTTCAATTTGTTGAACATCATAGTAATTATAAACACCCTTAGCATAAGAGGATACGATTCCATTATCACTAAACAAACATTGGTAGGGAAGGTGTTTCATAGGGTCTTCAGAACAACAAGTATAATCATATATTTCACATAAATTCCAAGCATAGCATTGCAAACGATGAATTTGATCCAGTAAAGTTTTCCCTTTTTCAGATATTCGGTGTCGCACAAAACAAGCATGCTCATCTAAAGATTTTCCCTCAACTAAGCTAGTTGGGGTTTCAGCACGAGCACATAGGGATCGAAGATGATCCAAGTAATAGGCTTCAGCAGTGTGATAGATTTTGAGTGGTTCTTCAACCATTGGTTCAGTAGGTACAACTATTTTTTTTGGTATTTTGCATTTCCTACCCATAACTAAAGATAGAAAAAAAAACTAAGAACGGCAAATAAAAATTACTTAGTGATAAAGCAAACAAGCACACACGAGAATATTCACCACACGCTATTGCTCCCCGGCAAAGGCGCTAGAAAAAGGTCTTGATAACCCACAAGTATAGGGGATCGCAACAGTTTTCGATAAGTAAGAGTGTCGAACCCAACGAGGAGCTAAAGGTAGAACAAATATTCCCTAAAGTTCTATTGACCACCGATACAACTCTACGAATGCTTGACGTTCGCTTTACCTAGAACAAGAATAAAACTAGAAGTACTTTGTAGGTGTTTTTGGGTAAGCTTGCATGAAAGTAAAGAGCGCGAAAATAAAAGCTAGGGGCTGTTGTAAGTAAGGAAGCAATAAAGTAAATATAGCGAGTGTGGAAAAGTGGTGGTAGGTGTTGCGAAGTTGTCCCTAAGCAATTGACTACTTTACTAGACCGATAGCAAGTATTATGTGGGAGAGGCCACTGCTAGCATGTCATCCCTGACTTGGAATTCTATGCACTTATGATTGGAACTATTAGCAAGCATCCGCAACTACTAATGTTCATTAAGGTAAAACCCAACCATAGCATTAAGATATATTGGTCCCCCTTCAATCCCGTATGCATCAATTTCTATGCTAGGTTGAAGCTTCTGTCAATCTTGCCCTCCAATACATAGTCCTATCAACATACAACTAACCCTAGGGTGTGATCCATGCGCGCAATCATATGATGGGCACCAAAGGACAGGAACATAACCACAAGCAAATTAAATCAATCATAGCAATTCATCAACCACCGATAGGACAACAAAAATCTACTCAGACATCATAGGATGGCAACACATCATTGGATAATAATATGAAGCATAAAGCACCATGTTCAAGTAGAGGGTACAGCGGGTTGCGGGAGAGTGGACCGCTGTAGATAGAGGGGGAAAGGTGATGGAGATGTTGGTGAAGACGGCGGAGGTGTTGGTGTAGATCGCGGTGATGCTGATGGCCCACGGTGGCACTCTGGTGCCACCGGAAGCGAGGGGGAGAGAGCCCCCCCCCTTCTTCTTCTTCCTTGACCATCTCCCTAGATGGGAGAAGGGTTTCCCCTCTGGTCCATGGCCTCCATGGCAAGGGAGGGGCGAGAGCCCCTCCGAGATTGGATCTGTCTCTCTGTCTCTCTCTGTTTCTGCGTTCACCTCTGGCTCTGTTTCACCGTTTCGTATATATACGGAGATCCGTAACTCCGATTGGCCTGAAACCTTCGCCGTGATTTTTTCCGAATATTAGCTCTCTTGTGGCAAAAGAAGAGCGTCAACCGCCTTACGGTGGGCTCACGAGGGTAGGGGGCGCGCCCTAGGGGGGGCCTGCCTCGTGACCACCTCAGGCACTGGTTCACGTTGATTTTCCTTCCGAACTTTCCATATTTCCCAAAAATAAGCTCCGTCCGTTTTTATCCCGTTTGGACTCCATTTGATATGGATATTCTGCGAAACCAAAAACATGCAACAGACAGGAACTGGCACTGGGCACTAGATCAATATGTTAGTCCCAGAAATAATATAAAAAGTTGCCAACAATTATATGAAAGTTGAATAATATTGGCATGGAACAATCAAAAATTATAGATACGACGGAGATGTATTAGCATCCCCAAGCTTAATTCCAGCTCATCCTCGAGTAGGTAAATGATAAAAAAGATAATTTTTGATGTGGAATGCTACCTAGCATAATCTTGATCATATGTCTAATCATGGCATGAATATTAAGACACGAGTGATTCAAAGCAATAATCTATCTTTTGACATAAAGACAATAATATTTCAAGCATACCAACCAAGCAATTATGACTTATTGTAATAACATAGCCAACAAAAGCTCATCCCTACAAAATCATATAGTCTGGCTATGCTCCATCTTCACCACACAAAATATTTAAATCATGCGCAACCCCGATGACAAGCCAAGTAATTGTTTCATACTTTTGATGTTCTCAAACCTTTTCAACTTTCACGCAATACATAAGCGTGATCCATGGACATAGCACTATAGGTGGAATAGAATATGATGGTGGAGAAGACAAAAAGGAGAAGATAGTCTCACATCAACTAGGCGTATCAACGGGCTAGGGAGATGCCCATTAATAGATATCAATGTGAGGAGTAGGGATTGCCATGGAACGGATGCACTAGAGCTATAAGTATATGAAAGCTCAAACTGAAACTAAGTGGGTGTGCATCCAACTTGCTTGCTCATGAAGACTTAGGGCATTTGAGGAAGCCCATCGTTGGAATATACAAGCCAAGTTCTATAATGAAAATTCCCACTAGTATACAAAAGTGATAACTCAAGAGACTCTCTATATGAAGAACATGGTGCTACTTTGAAGCACAAGTGTGGTAAAAGGATAGTAACATTGCCCCTTCTCTCTTTTTCTCTCTCTTTTTTTGTTTTCTTTTTTTGGGCCTTCTCTTTTTTTGGCCTTTCTCTTTTTTTATTATTTTATTATTTTTTTCGTCCGGAGTCTCATCCCGACTTGTGGGGGAATCATAGTCTCCATCATCCTTTCCTCACTGGGGCAATGCTCTAATAATGATGATCATCACACTTTTATTTACTTACAACTCGATATCTAGAACAAAGATATGACTCTATATGAATGCCTCCAGCAGTGTACGGGATGTGCAATGATCTAGCGTAGCAATGACATCAAAAAACGGACAAGCCATGAAAACATCATGCTAGCTATCTTACGATCATGCAAAGCAATATGACAATAAATGCTCAAGTCATGTATATGATGATGATGAAAGTTGCATGGCAATATATGTCGGAATAGCTATGGAAATGCCATGATAGGTAGGTATGGTGGCTGTTTTGAGGAAGGTATATGGTGGGTTTATGGTACCGGCGAAAGTTGCGCAGTACTAGAGGGGCTAGCAATGGTGGAAGGGTGAGAGTGCGTATAATCCATGGACTCAACATTAGTCATAAAGAACTCACATACTTATTGCAAAAATCTATTAGTCATCAAAACAAAGTACCACGCGCATGCTCCTAGGGGGATAGATTGGTAGGAAAAGACCATCGCTCGTCCCCGACCGCCACTCATAAGGAAGACAATCAATAAACACCTCATGCTTCGAGTTCGTTACATAACGGTTCACCATACGTGCATGCTATGGGACTTGCAAACCTCAACACAAGTATTTCTCAATTTCACAATTACTCAACTAGCATGACTCTAATATCACCATATTTATATCACAAAACTATTGCAAGGAATCAAACATATCATATTCAGCGATCTACAAGTTTTACGTAGGATTTTATGACTAACCATGTGAATGACCAGTTCCTGTCCTCTCTCTAAACAGATATAAGTGAAGCAAGAGAGTTTAATTCTTTCTACAAAAGATATGCCCATGCTCTAACAAATATAAGTGAAGCAAAAGAGCATTCTACAAATGGCGGTTGTCTAAGTAAAGAGAAACATGCAATCCAAACTTCAAATGATATAAGTGAAGCACATGAAGCATTCTATAAAGCCATACTCAAAAAATATAAGTGAAGTGCAAAGAGCATTCTATAAATCAACCAAGGACTATCTCATACCATCATGGTGCATAAAAATAAAAATAATAACCTAAATGCAAAATACGCTCCAAGACTTGCACATATCGCATGAACGAAACAAATCCGAAAACATATCGATATTTGTTGAAGAAAGAGGGGATGCCTCCCCAGCATCCCCAAGATTAGACACTTGAGTCTCCTTGAATATTTACTTGGGGTGCCTCGAGCATCCCCAATCTTGAGCTCTTGCCTCTCTTCCTTCTTCTCACATCGAGACCTTCTCAATCATCGAACACTTCATCCACACAAAACTTCAACAGAAAACTTGGTAAGATCCGTTAGTATAATAAAGCAAATCACTACTCTAAGTACTGTTGCAAACCAATTCATATTTTTTTCATTGTTTCTACTGTAATATATCTTTTTCATGGCTTAATCCACTGATATAAATTGATAGGTTCATCAAAACAAGCAAACTATGCATCGAAAACAGAATCTGTCTAAAACAGAACAGTCTGTAATAATTTGAACATTCACTGTACTTATGATACTTGAAACATTCTACCAAAATTAGGAAAAATAAACAATTTGTATAGGAAGACAGTGCAAAAAGAATCAGAACCATTTGATGTTCCAGCTAAAAATGTAAAATCGCGCACTGCAGCCAAAGTTTCTGTCCTGCACCGTACAAACCATCAAGCAAATGTAAACATCCTAAAGGCAAACCTTGGCACATTATTTTCATAATACAATGGAATTGTACAAGGGGATAATTATTTTTATTGAAAAGTTTCTGTAATCAAGATTCACAAAGTTGTCATGAGCATGAACAAAGTTCAAGGAGCTCTCCCACTTCAACAATGCTTGTCTTTCTCACTTTCGCTTTCCTTTTTGAAAAAGTTTTGGGTTCCCCTCTTTATTTTTGTTGTTTTTAAACTATATGAAAGCACTCAACAGAAATAAATGACTCTCTAAAACTTCCGGGTTGTCTCCCTGGCAGCGCTTTCTTTAAAGCCATTAAGCTAGGCATATAGTGCTCAAGTAATGAATCCACCCGGATCCCAAGGTATATCAAAGCCAATTTTAATTAACAATGATTTGTAATTTAGTAGTGAGCACAAAGTAACATATATCATGTAATGACGAAGTCTAACTCTCTTCCTATGCATCGGCATGTCATAAAAGAACAATTCATGCACACAAAGTAAAGGCCAATGCATAGTATAAACAGTTTCTTGCAATTTTATCATATTGGAAACATAGAGAGGTGCAGATACAGTTCCTCTCTCATAATAATTGAAAGTAGGAGCAGCAAGCACATGCATATTATATTCATCAAAATCATCCTGTGCAACGGTAAAAGGCAACCCATCAATATAATCCTTAATAAGTGCAAACTTCTCCAATATAATGTAGTCGGGAGAATTCAAAAAGATAATAGGACTATCATGCGTGGGTGCAATAGCAACAATTTCACGTTTAACATAAGGAACTATAGCAAGTTCATCTCCATAAGCATAATTCATATTGGCATCTTGGCCATAAGCATAGCAAGCATCATCAAAATGGGATATTTCAAAAGAATCATAGGGATCATAATAGTCATCATAGCAATCATGCTTCGGTAAGCACGAAGGGGAATTAAACAATGTATGAGTTGAAGAGTTACTCTCATTAGAAGGTGGGCACGGGTGATCAATCCGCTCTTCCTCCTTTTGTTCTTCGCTCTCCTCCTCATCTTTTTCATCCAATGAGCTCACAGTTTCATCAATTTCTTCTTCCATAGACTCCTGCAAAATATTAGTCTCTTCTTGGATAGCGGAGAAGTACTCAATATATGGTTCAACATAGGCATTAGAAGCATAATTATCATAGCAATATTTAAGTATGGCAAAATTTTCAGATTTGTAAAGAGTAGCATCATACTTTTCAATCAAAGAAGCAATTTCGTAAGCACCCTTAAAAGTAACAAATTCTTCAATTTGTTGAACATCAGAGTAATTATAAACACCCTTAGCATAAGAGGATACGATTCCATTATCACTAAACAAACATTGGTAGGGAAGGTGTTTCATAGGGTCTTCAGAACAACAAGTATAATCATATATTTCACATAAATTCCAAGCATAGCATTGCAAACGATGAATTTGATACAGTAAAGTTTTCCCTTTTTCAGATATTCAGTGTCGCACAAAACAAGCATGCTCATCTAAAGATTTTCCCTCAACTAAGCTAGTTGGGGTTTCAGCACGAGCACATAGGGATCGAAGCTGATCCAAGTAATAGGCTTCAGTAGTGTGATAGATTTTGGGTGGTTCTTCAACCATTGGTTCAGCAGGTACAACTATTTTTTTGGTATTTTGCATTTCCTACCCATAACTAAAGATAGAAAATAACTAAGAACGGCAAATAAAAATTACTTAGTGATAAAGCAAACAAGCACACACGAGAATATTCACCACATGCTATTGCTCCCTGGCAACGGCGCCAGAAAAAGGTCTTGATAACCCACAAGTATAGGGGATCGCAATAGTTTTCGATAAGTAAGAGTGTCGAACCCAACGAGGAGCTAAAGGTAGAACAAATATTCCCTAAAGTTCTATCGACCACCGATACAACTCTATGAATGCTTGACGTTCGCTTTACCTAGAACAAGAATAAAACTAGAAGTACTTTGTAGGTGTTTTTGGGTAAGCTTGCATGAAAGTAAAGAGCGCGAAAATAAAAGCTAGGGGCTGTTGTAAGTAAGGAAGCAATAAAGTAAATATAGCGAGTGTGGAAAAGTGGTGGTAGGTGTTGCGAAGTTGTCCCTAAGCAATTGACTAATTTACTAGACCGATAGCAAGTATTATGTGGGAGAGGCCACTGCTAGCATGACATCCCTGAATTGGAATTCTATGCACTTATGATTGGAACTATTAGCAAGCATCCACAACTACTAATGTTCATTAAGGTAAAACCCAACCATAGCATTAAGATATATTGGCCCCCCTTCAATCCCGTATGCATCAATTTCTATGCTAGGTTGAAGCTTCTGTCACTCTTGCCCTCCAATACATAGTCCTATCAACATACAACTAACCCTAGGGTGTGATCCACACGCGCAATCTATGATGGGCACCAAAGGACAGGAACATAACCACAAGCAAATTAAATCAATCATAGCAATTCATCAACCACCGATAGGACAACGAAAATCTACTCAGACATCATAGGATGGCAACACATCATTGGATAATAATATGAAGCATAAAGCACCATGTTCAAGTAGAGGGTACAGCGGGTTGCGGGAGAGTGGACCGCTGTAGATAGAGGGGGAAAGGTGATGGAGATGTTGGTGAAGACGGCGGATGTGTTGGTGTAGATCGCTGTGATGATGATGGCCCCCGGTGGCACTCCGGTGCCACCGGAAGCAGGGGGAGAGAGCCCCCTCCTTCTTCTTCTTCCTTGACCTTCTCCCTAGATGGAAGAAGGGTTTCCCCTCTGGTCCATGGCCTCCATGGCAAGGGAGGGGCGAGAGCCCCTCCGAGATTGGATATGTCTCTCTGTCTTTCTCTGTTTCTGCGTTTTCCTCTGGCTCTGTTTCACCGTTTTGTATATATATGGAGATCCGTAACTCCGATTGGCCTGAAACCTTCACCGTGATTTTTTCTGAATATTAGCTTTCTTGCGGCAAAAGAAGAGTGTCAACCGCCTTACGGTGGGCTCACGAGGGTAGGGGGCGCGCCCTAGGGGGGGGGCGCACCCCCTGCCTCGTGACCACCTCGGGCACTGGTTCGCGTTGATTTTCCTTCCGAATTTTCCATATTTTCCAAAAATGAGCTGCGTCCGTTTTTATCCCGTTTGGACTCCGTTTGATATGGATATTCTGCGAAACCAAAAACATGCAACAGACAGGAACTAGCACTGGGCACTGGATCAATATGTTAGTCCCAAAAATAATATAAAAAGTTGCCAAAAAGTATATGAAAGTTGAATAATATTGGCATGGAACAATCAAAAATTATAGATACAACAGAGACGTATCATCCTCCATAAGTTTCGGAGTGGCACTTGGGTAGGATATGTTCCTGTTCATGCTCAGGTGCACAACGTCTCATAACACCACCTACTCCTTCCTTATAAAGATGTGGGTCATCCCGAAAGTAATGTCTCAAATCATAGAAGAATTTTTTCTTTTGTTGGTATGTGAAGCTAGGTGGTATAAATTTAGCAACTATGTAATTAGCATAATCAGCATACCAAGGGGTATTACGAGAAGTACTTATGACATTTAATTGTTCATCAGGAAAGCTATCATCAATAGGTAGTGGGTCATCATGAACATTCTCTAACCTAGATAAGTTGTCTGCAACGGGGTTCTCAGCTCCTTTTCTATCAACAATATGCAAATCAAATTCTTGTAGCAAGAGAACCCATCTAATAAGTCTAGGTTTAGCATCTTTCTTCTCCATAAGATATTTAATAGCAGCATGATCAGTGTGGATAGTTACTTTAGAATCAACAATATAAGGTCTGAACTTATCACAAGCAAATACAACTGCTAAAAGTTCTTTTTCAGTAGTAGCATAATTTCTTTGAGCATTGTCTAGAGTCTTACTAGCATAATGGATAACATTTAATTTCTTATCAACTCTTTGCCCTAGAACATCACCTACAGCATAATCGCTAGCATCACACATAATTTCAAAGGGTAAATTCCAATCAGGTGGCTGAACAATAGGTGAAGAGACTAATGCTTTCTTAAGTATTTCAAATGCTTCTACACAATCATCATTAAAGACAAATGGTATATCTTTTTGTAATAAATTAGTCAGAGGCCGAGAAATTTTTGAGAAGTCCTTAATGAACCTCCTATAAAATCCGGCGTGACCAAGAAAACTTCTTATACCTTTGATGTCCTTGGGACATGGCATCTTTTTAATAGCATCAACCTTGGCTTTATCAACTCCAATACCTCTTTCAGAAACTTTATGCCCCAAGACAATACCTTCATTAACCATAAAGTGGCACTTTTCCCAATTCAAGACAAGATTAGTTTCGTCACATATCTGCAAAACTCGATCAAGATTCCTCAAGCAATCATCAAAAGAAGATCCATAGACGGAAAAGTAGTCCATGAAAACCTCACAAATCTTTTCAACAAAGTCAGAGAATATAGCCATCATGCATTTTTGAAAGGTAGCAGGTGCATTACATAAACCAAAAGGCATACGTCTATAAGCAAAAGTACCAAAAGGGCATGTAAAAGTAGTCTTTGATTGATCTTTAGCCAACACAGGTATTTGAGAGAAACCCGAATAACCATCTAGAAAGCAGTAATGTGTATGTTTGCATAATCTTTCTAGCATTTGATCGATAAAAGGTAAGGGGTAATGATCTTTCTTAGTATCCTTATTTAATTTGCGGAAATCAATTACCATCCTATAACCGGTAATAATTCTTTGTGGAATCAATTCATCTTTATCATTAGGAACAACAGTAATACCTCCCTTCTTAGGGACACAATGAACATGACTTACCCACTGACTATCAGCAACGGGATAAATTATACCTGCCTCCAGAAGCTTTAGTATTTCTTTTCTTACCACTTCTTACATTTTAGGATTCAGACATCGTTGAGGATCACGAACTGGTTTGGCATTTGCTTCCAAATTTATTTTATGTTGACATAGAGTGGGACTAATGCCCTTAAGATCATCAAGAGTATATCCAATAGCAGCATAGTGCTTCTTCAGAGTTTTCAATAATCTTTCTTCTTCATGCTCTAAAAGGTTAGCACTAATAATAACAGGATATATCTTGTTTTCATCAAGATAAGCATATTTAAGATTATCAGGCAACGGTTTAAGCTGAAACATGGGATCACCCTTAGGTGGAGGAGGATCCCCTAGGATTTCAACAGGCAAATTTTGTTTAGCATAGGTTCTTGTTTAAAGAATACTTCATCTATTTCCCTTCTTTCATTCATAAACATATCATTCTCATGGTCTAGCAAATATTGTTCTAAAGGATCATTAGGAGGTACGGCAATAGAAGCAAGACCAATAATTTCATCCTTACTAGGCAATTCTTCTTCACGGTGTTGTTTACTAAATTTAGAGAAATTAAACTCATGAGTCATATCATCCAAGCCAATAGTAACAACATCCTTTTCATAGTCTATCCTAGCATTAACTGTATTCAAGAAGGGTCTACCAAATATAATGGGACGAAAGCTATCTTGTGGAGAACTAAGAATAAGAAAATCAGCAGGATATTTAGTTTTCCCGCACAAGACTTCAACATCTCTAACAATTCCCATTGCTGAAATAGTACCTCTATTAGCAAGTTTAATTGTGACATCAATATCTTCTAACTCAGTAGGTGCAATTTCATGCTTGATTTCTTTATACAAGTCATAAGGTATAACAGTAGCACTAGCACCCATATCACATAAGCCATGATAACAATGATCTCCTATTTTAACAGAAATAACAAGCACGCCTACCACACGTCTATGTTTATCTTTAGCACAAGGTTTAGCAATTCTAGCAGTTTCACCGCAGAACTGAATAACATGCCCATCAATATTATCAGACAAGAGCTCTTTAACAATATCAATATTAGGTTCAACTTTAACTTGCTCAGGAGGTGTATATGTTTTAATATTGCTTTTACGAACAACAGTTGAAGCTTTAGCATGATCCTTTAGCCTAACAGGGAAATGTGGTTTCTCAACATAACAAGTAGGAACAATAGGATCATTATAAGTAACAGTCTTTTCTTCAACTTTAACAAGTGCAGCTACTTTTACTTCTATGGGAGGATGATATTTAAACCACTTCTCCTTAGGGAGATCAACATAAGTAGCAAAAGATTCATAGAAAGAAGCTACTATCTCAGAATCAAGTCCATATTTAGTGCTAAACTTACGGAAAATATCGGTATCCATAAAAGATTTAACACAATCAAACTTAGATGTCATACCTGACTCCTTACCATTGTCGAGGTCCCAATCTTCATAGTTGCGTTTAATTCTATCCAATAAATCCCATCTAAATCCAATAGTCTTCATCATAAAATAGCCAGCACAAGAAGTATCAAGCATGGTGTGATTGTTATCAGAAAGCCGAGCATAATTTTTTTAAAGAATTGTTTCTCTTGGAAGCTCGTAATTGGGGCATGAATATAACATTTTAAGCCTCCCCCAAGCTTGAGCAATGCTTTCTCCTTCACATGGCCAAAAACTATATATATAATTGCGATCACGATGAACAAGCTGCATATATAGGGTAATACTTTTGATGAAATTCCAATTTCAATCTTCTATAGTTACATGATCCCATATCATCACATAGCCTATACCATCTCAATGCGTCTCCCTTCAAAGATAAAGGGAAGACCTTCTTCTTAGCAACATCATCGGGAATACCTGCAAGCTTAAATAATCCACAAACTTCATCCACATATATTAGGTGTTCATCAGGATGCTTTGTTCCATCTCCTGTAAAAGGATTAGCTAGCAGTTTTTCTATTATACTCGAAGGATACTCATAAGGAATTTCATTTTCAATAGGTTCAGTAGGTTGAGGAGCAACTCTTTGATCTACTGGTCGGGGTGAAGATACCCCGAACAAGCCCCTCAGAAGATTACTTTACATAGTAACAAGTGACAGTAAATTTCAACACACTATATAAATTTTTCCTTACCAAATTCCACCTACCAAAGGCGCTTCACTCCCCAGCAACGGCGCCAGAAAAGAGTCTTCATGACCCACAAGTATAGGGGGTCTATCATAGTCCTTTCGATAAGTAAGAGTGTCGAACCCAATGAGGAGCAGAAGGAAATGATAAACGGTTTTCAGCAAGGTATTGTCTGCAAGTACTGAAATAAGTGGTAACGTATAGTTTTGTAATGAGATAATTCGTAACGAGCAACAAGTAACAAAAGTAAATAAAGTGCAGCAAGGTGTCCCAATCCTTTTTATATCAAAGGACAAGCCTGGACAAACTCTTATATAAGGAAAAGCGCTCCCTAGGACACGTGGGAATATCGTCAAGCTAGTTTTCATCACGTCATATGATTCGCGTTCGGTACTTTGATAATTTGATATGTGGGTGGACCGGTGCTTGTGTGCTGTTCTTACTTGAACAAGCATCCCACTTATGATTAACCTCTATTGCAAGCATTCGCAACTACAACAAAAGTATTAAGGTAAACCTAACCATAGCATGAAACATATGGATCCAAATCAGCCCCTTACGAAGCAACTCATAAACTAGGGTTTAAGCTTCTGTCACTCTGGCAACCCATCATCTACTTATTACTTCTCGATGCCTTCCTCTAGGCCCAAATAATGGTGAAGTGTTATGTAGTCGACGTTCACATAACACCACTAGAGGCTAGACAACATAAATCTCATCAAAATATCGAACGAATGACAAATTCACATGACTACTAATAGCAAGACTTCTCCCTTGTCCTCGGGAACAAACGTAACTACTCACAAAGCATAAACATGTTCATAATCAGAGGGGTATTAATATGCATATAGGATCTGAATATATGATCTTCCACCAATTAAACCAACTAGCATCAACTACAAGGAGTAATTAACACTACTAGCAACCTACTAGCACCAATCCCGGACTTGGAGACAAGAATTGGATACAAGAGATGAACTAGGGTTTTGAGATGAGATGGTGCTGATGAAGATGTTGATGGAGATTTCCCTCTCCCGATGAGAGGAGCGTTGGTGATGACGATGGCGATGATTTCCCCCTCCGGGAGGGAAGTTTCCCCAGCAGAATAGCTCTGCCGGAGCTCTAGATTGGAGCCGCCAAGGTTCCGCCTCATGGCGGCGGAGTTTCATCCTGAAAGGTTGCTTCTTATTTTTTTTGTCGACGAAAGACTTCACATAGGAGAAGATGGTCATCGGAGAGCCACCAAGGGGCCCACGAGGTAGGGGGCGCGCCCTAGGGGGGCGCGCCCCCCACCCTCGTGAGAAGGGTGTGGGCCCCCTAGTCTTCATCTTTGGCGAGGATTTTTCATTATTTATTATAAGGTGTTCCGTGGAGTTTCAGGACTTTTGGAGTTGTGCAGAATAGGTCTCTAATATTTGCTCCTTTTCCAGCCCAGAATTCCAGCTGCCGACATTCTCCCTCCTTATGTAAACCTTGTAAAATAAGAGAGAATAGCCATAAGTATTGTGACATAATGTGAAATAACAGCCCATAATGCAATAAATATTGATATAAAAGCATGATGCAAAATGGACGTATCACGTCCGAATAGATAGCCGTCGATAGGTGTCGACGTGCGGTTCCACGATCCGTAGATCGATCTGGTATGCCCTGCTATATTGTTCAGGTCTAGCCGGAGGTCATATGTGTGACCACGAGCTGCTTTATCTTTGCCTTTATAATGAGTTGGGGGGGGGCTGGTGGTCGGCTTGACCCGCCGTTTTATCCCGACCACATAGTAGTTGGTCAGCCCCATTGCGTGATGATGGTATGTGCTCCAGCGCCTCAGCATTGAACTGTGGTAGCTATTTGCGCTTCGTGAAGGAAATATCCCCTAGAGGCAATAATAAAGTTATTATTTATTTCCTTATATCATGATAAATGTTTATTATTCATGCTAGAATTGTATTAACCGAAAACGTAATACTTGTGTGACTACATAGACAAACAGAGTGTCACTAGTATGCCTCTACTTGACTAGCTCGTTAATCGAAGATGGTTATGTTTCCTAACCATAGACATGAGTTGTCATTTGATTAATGGGATCACATCATTAGGAGAATGATGTGATTGACATGACCCATTCCATTAGCTTAGCACCCGATCGTTTAGTATGTTGCTATTGGTTTCTTCATGACTTATACATTTTCCTATGACTATGAGATTATGCAACTACCGTTTACCAGAGGAACACTTTGTGTGCTACCAAACGTCACAACGTAACTGGGTGATTATAAAGGTGCTCTACAGGTGTCTCCAAAGGTACATGTGGGGTTGGCGTATTTCGAGATTAGGATTTGTCGCTCCGATTGTCGGAGAGGTATCTCTGGGCCCTCTCGGTAATGCACATCACATAAGCCTTGCAAGCAATGCAACTAATAAGTTAGTTGCAAGATGATGTATTACGGAATGAGTAAAGAGACTTGCCGGTAATGAGATTGAACTAGGTATTGAGATACCGACGATCGAATCTCGGGCAAGTAACATACCGATGACAAAGGGAACAACGTATGTTGTTATGCGGTCTGACCGATAAAGATCTTCGTAGAATATGTAGGAGCCAATATGAGCATCCAGGTTCCGCTATTGGTTATTGACTGGAGACGTGTCTCGGTCATGTCTACATTGTTCTCGAACCCGTAGGGTCCACATGCTTAACGTTACGATGATAGTTTCATTATGAGTTTATATATTTTGATGTACTTAAGGTTGTTCTTAGTCCCGGATGTGATCACGGACTTGACGAGGAGTCTCGAAATGGTCAAGACATAAAGATCGATATATTGGACGACTATATTTGGACACCGGAAAGGTTCCGGGTGAGATTGGGACAATACCGGATCACCGGGAGGTTATCGGAACCCCCCGGGAGGTATATGGGCCTTATTGGGCCTTAGTGGAAAGGAGGGGAAAGGAGCGAGGGAGGGGGCGCGCCCCCCAAGCCCAATCCGAATTGGGAGGGGGGCGGCCCCCCTTTCCTTCCTCCCTCCTTCCTCTTCCTTCCCTCTCCTACTCCTAATAGGAAAAGGGGGAGTCCTACTCCCGGTGGGAGTTGGACTACCCCTGGGCGCGCCACCCTCCTTGGCCGGCCCCCTCCTCCACTCCTTTATATACGGGGGCAGGGGGGCACCCCAGAGACACAACAATTGATCATTGATCTCTTAGCCGTGTGCGGTGCCCCCCTCCACCATAATCCTCGATAAAATTGTAGCGGTGCTTAGGCGAAGCCCTACGACTGTAGAACATCAAGATAGTCACAACGCCGTCGTGCTGACGGAACTCATCCCCGACACTTTGCTGGATCGAAGTCCGGGGGTCATCATCGAGCTGAACATGTGCAAAAACTCGGAGGTGCCATAGTTTCGGTGCTTGATCGGTCGGGCCGTGAAGACATACGACTACATCAACCGCGTTGTTATAACGCTTCGTCTTCCGGTCTACGAGGGTATGTAGAAAACACTCTCCCCTCTCGTTGTTGTGCATCACCATGATCTTGCGTGTGCATAGGATTTTTTTTGAAATTACTACGTTTCCCAACAGTGGCATCCGAGCCTAGGTTTTATGTGTTGATGTTATATGCACGAGTAGAACACAAGTGAGTTGTGGGCGATATAAGTCATACTGCTTACCAGCATGTCATACTTTGGTTCGGCGGTATTGTTGGATGAAGCGGCCCGGACCGACATTACGCGTACGCTTACGCGAGACTGGTTCTACCGACGTGCTTTGCACACAGGTGGCTGGCGGGTGTCAGTTTCTCCAACTTTAGTTGAACCAAGTGTGGCTACGCCCGGTCCTTGCGAAGGTTAAAACAGCACCAACTTGACAAACTATCGTTGTGGTTTTTGATGCGTAGGTAAGATTGGTTCTTGCTAAGCCCGTAGCAGCCACGTAAAACTTGCAACAAACAAAGTAGAGGACGTCTAACTTGTTTTTGCAGGGCATGTTGTGATGTGATATGGTCAAGGCATGATGCTAAATTTTATTGTATGAGATGATCATGTTTTGTAACCAAGTTATCGGCAACTGGCAGGAGCCATATGGTTGTCGCTTTATTGTATGCAATGCAATCGCCCTGTAATGCTTTACTTTATCATTAAGCGGTAGCGATAGTCGTAGAAGCATAAGATTGGCGAGGCGACAATGATGCTACGATGGAGATCTAGGTGTCGCGCCAGTGACGATGGTGATCATGACGATGCTTCGGAGATGGAGATCACAAGCACAAGATGATGATGGCCATATCATATCACTTATATTGATTGCATGTGATGTTTATCTTTTATGCATCTTATCTTGCTTTGATTGACAGTAGCATTATAAGATGATCTCTCACTAAATTTCAAGATAAAAGTGTTCTCCCTGAGTATGCACCGTTGCCAAAGTTCATCGTGCACAGACACCACGTGATGGTCGGGTGTGATAAGCTCTACGTCCATCTACAACGGGTGCAAGCCAGTTTTGCACACGCAGAATACTCAGGTTAAACTTGACGAGCCTAGCATATGCAGATATGGCCTCGGAACACTGAGACCGAAAGGTCGAGCGTGAATCATATAGTAGATATGATCAACATAGTGATGCTCACCATTGAAAACTACTCCATTTCACGTGATGATCGGTTATGGTTTAGTTGATTTGGATCACGTGATCACTTAGAAGATTAGAGGGATGTCTTTCTAAGTGGGAGTTCTTAAGTAATATGATTAATTGAACTTAAATTTATCATGAACTTAGTACCTGATAGTATCTTGCTTGTTTATGTTTGATTGTAGATAGATGGCCCGTGTTGTTGTTCCGTTGAATTTTAATGCGTTCCTTGAGAAAGCAAAGTTGAAAAATGATGGTAGCAATTATACGGACTGGGTCTGTAGCTTGAGGATTATCCTCATTGCCGCACAAAAGAATTACGTCCTGGAAGCACCGCTGGGTGCCAGGCCTGCTGCTGATGCAACTGATGACTACTCGATAGTTCAATGTGCCATGCTTTACGGCTTAGAACCGGGTCTTCAACGGCGTTTTGAACATCATGGAGCATATGAGATGTTCCAGGAGTTGAAGCTAATATTTCAAGCAAATACCCGGATTGAGAGATATGAAGTCTCCAATAAGTTCTATAGCTGCAAGATGGAGGAGAACAGTTCTGTCAGTGAGCATATACTCAAAATGTCTGGGTATAATAATCACTTGATTCAACTGGGAGTTAATCTTACGGATGATTGCGTCATTCACAGAATTCTCCAATCACTTCCACCTGGCTACAAGAGCTTCGTGATGAACTATAATATGCAAGGGATGGATAAGACAATTCCCGAGCTCTTCGCAATGCTAAAAGCTGCGGAGGTAGAAATCCAGAAGGAGCATCAAGTGTTGATGGTCAATAAGACCACTAGTTTCAAGAAAAAGGGCAAGGGGAAGAAGAAGGGGAACTTCAAGAAGAACAGCAAGCAAGTTGCTGCTCAGGAGAAGAAACCCAAGTCTGGACCTAAGCCTGAAACTGAGTGCTTCTACTGCAAGTAGACTGGTCACTGGAAGCGGAACTGCCCCAAGTATTTGGCGGGTAAGAAGGATGGCAAGGTGAACAAAGGTATATGTGATATACATGTTATTGATGTGTACCTTACTAGAGCTCGCAGTAGCACCTGGGTATTTGATACTGGTTCTGTTGCTAATATTTGCAACTCGAAACAGGGACTACGGATTAAGCGAACACTGGCGAAGGACGAGGTGACGATGCGCGTGGGAAATGGTTCCAAAGTCGATGTGATCGCGGTCGGCACGCTACCTCTACATCTACCATCGGGATTAGTATTAGACCTAAATAATTGTTATTTGGTGCCAGCGTTAAAGCATGAACATTATATCTGGATCTTTTTTGATGCGAGACGGTTATTCATTTAAATCAGAGAATAATGGTTGTTCTATTTATATGAGTAATATCTTTTATGGTCATGCACCCTTGAAGAGTGGTCTATTTTTGATGAATCTCGATAGTAGTGATACACATATTCATAATGTTGAAGCCAAAAGATGCAGAGTTGATAATGATAGTGCAACTTATTTGTGGCACTGCGTTTAGGTCATATCGGTGTAAAGCGCATGAAGAAACTCCATACTGATGGACTTTTGGAACCACTTGATTATGAATCACTTGGTACTTGCGAACCGTGCCTCATGGGCAAGATGACTAAAACGCCGTTCTCCGGTACTATGGAGAGAGCAACAGATTTGTTGGAAATCATACATATAGATGTATGTGGTCCAATGAATGTTGAAGCTCGCGGAGGATATCGTTATTTTCTCACCTTCACAGATGATTTAAGCAGATATGGGTATATCTACTTAATGAAACATAAGTCTGAAACATTTGAAAAGTTCAAAGAATTTCAGAGTGAAGTTGAAAATCATCGTAACAAGAAAATAAAGTTTCTACGATCTGATCGTGGAGGAGAATATTTGAGTTACGATTTTGGTTTACATTTGAAAAGATGCGGAATAGTTTCGCAACTCACGCCACCCGGAACACCACATCGTAATGGTGTGTCCGAATGTCGTAATCGTACTTTACTTGATATGGTGCGATCTATGATGTCTCTTACAGATTTACCGCTATCGTTTTGGGGTTATGCTTTAGAGACGGCCGCATTCACGTTAAATAGGGCACCATCAAAATCCGTTGAGACGACGCCTTATGAACTATGGTTTGGCAAGAAACCAAAGTTGTCGTTTCTGAAAGTTTGGGGCTGCGATGCTTATGTGAAAAAGCTTCAACCTGATAAGCTCGAACCCAAACCGGAGAAATGTGTCTTCATAGGATACCCGAAGGAGACTGTTGGGTACACCTTCTATCACAAATCCGAAGGCAAGACATTTGTTGCTAAGAATGGATCCTTTCTAGAGAAGGAGTTTCTCTCGAAAGAAGTGAGTGGGAGGAAAGTAGAACTTGATGAGGTAACTGTACCTGCTCCCTTATTGGAAAGTAGTACATCACAAAAACTGGTTTCTGTGACACCTACACCAATTAGTGAGGAAGCTAATGATGATGATCATGAAACTTCAGAACAAGTTACTACTGAACCTCGTAGATCAACCAGAGTAAGATCCGCACCAGAGTGGTACGTAATCCTATTCTAGAAGTCATGCTACTAGATCATGATGAACCTACGAACTATGAAGAAGCAATGGTGAGCCCAGATTCCGCAAAATGGCTTGAAGCCATGAAATCTGAGATGTGATCTATGTATGAGAACAAAGTGTGGACTTTGGTTGACTTGCCCAATGATCGGCAAGCAATTGAAAATAAATGGATCTTCAAGAAGAAGACTGACATTGACGGTAATGTTACTATCTACAAATCTCGACTTGTCGCAAAAGGTTTTCGACAAGTTCAAGGGATTGACTACGATGAGACCTTCTCACACGTAGCGATGCTTAAGTCTGTCCGGATCATGTTAGCAATTGCCACTTTTTATGATTATGAAATTTGGCAGATGGATGTCAAAACTGCATTCCTGAATGGATTTCTAGAAGAAGAGTTGTATATGATGCAGCCGGACGGTTTTGTCGATCCAAAGGGAGCTAACAAAGTGTGCAAGCTCCAGCGATCCATTTATGGACTGGTGCAAGCATCTCGGAGTTGGAATAAACGCTTTGATAGTGTGATCAAAGTATTTGGTTTTGTACAGACTTTTGGAGAAGCCTGTATTTACAGGAAAGTGAGTGGGAGCTCTGTAGCATTTCTGATATTATATGTGGATGACATATTGCTAATCGGAAATGATATAGAATTTTTGGATAGCATAAAGGGATACTTGAAGAGTTTTTCAATGAAAGACCTCGGTGAAGCTACTTACATATTGGGCATTAAGATCTATAGAGATAGATCAAGACGCTTAATTGGACTTTCACAAAGCACATACCTTGACAAAGTTTTGAAGAAGTTCAAAATGGATCAAGCAAAGAAAGGATTATTGCCTGTGTTACAAGGTGTGAAGTTGAGTAAGACTCAATACCCGACCACTGTAGAAGATAGAGAGAAAATGAAAGATGTTCCCTATGCTTCAGCCATAGGCTCTATCATGTATGCAATGTTGTGTACCAGACCTGATGTGTGCCTTGCTATAAATCTAGCAGGGAGGTACCAAAGTAATCCAGGAGTGGATCACTGGACAACAGTCAAGAATATCCTGAAATACCTGAAAAGGACTAAGGATATGTTTCTTGTATATGGAGGTGACAAAGAGCTCATTATAAATGGTTACGTTGATGCTTTGACACTGATCCGGACGATTCTAAATCGCAAACCGGATACGTATTTACATTAAACGGTGGAGCTGTCAGTTGGTGCAGTTCTAAACAAAGCGTCGTGGCGGGATTTACATATGAAGCGGAGTACATAGCTGCTTCGGAAGTAGCAAACGAAGGAGTCTGGATGAAGGAGTTCATATCCGATCTAGGGGTCATACCTAGTGCATCGGGTCCAACGAAAATCTTTTGTGACACTACTGGTGCAATTGCCTTGGCAAAGGAATCCAGATTTCACAAGAGAACCAAGCACATCAAGAGATGCTTCAATTCCATCCAGGATCTAGTCCAGGTGGGAGACACAGAGATTTGCAAGATACATACGGATCTTAATGTAGCAGACCCATTGACTAAGCCTCTTCCACGAGCAAAACATGATCAGCACCATGGCTCCATGGGTGTTAGAATCATTACTTTGTAATCTAGATTATTGACTCTAGTGCAAGTGGGAGACTGAAGAAAATATGCCCTAGAGGCAATAATAAAGTTATTATTTATTTCCTTATATCATGATAAATGTTTATTATTCGTGCTAGAATTGTATTAACCGGAAACGTAATACTTGTGTGAATACATAGACAAACAAAGTGTCACTAGTATGCCTCTACTTGACTAGCTCGTTAATCGAAGATGGTTATGTTTCCTAACCATAGACATGAGTTGTCATTTGATTAACGAGATCACATCATTAGGAGAATGATGTGATTGACATGACCCATTCCATTAGCTTATCACCCGATCATTTAGTATGTTGCTATTGCTTTCTTCATGACTTATACATGTTCCTATGACTATGAGATTATGCAACTCCCGTTTACCGGAGGAACACTTTGTGTGCTACCAAATGTCACAATGTAACTGGGTGATTATAAAGGTGCTCTACAGGTGTCTCCAAAGGTACATGTTGGGTTGGCATATTTCGAGATTAGGATTTGTCGCTCCGATTGTTGGAGAGGTATCTTTGGGCCCACTCGGTAATGCACATCACTTAAGCCTTGCAAGCAATGCAACTAATAAGTTAGTTGCAAGATGATGTATTACAGAACGAGTAAAGAGACTTGCCGGTAACGAGATAGAACTAGGTATTGAGATACCGACGATCGAATCTCGGGCAAGTAACATACCGATGACAAAGGGAACAACGTATGTTGTTACGCGGTCTGACCGATAAAGATCTTCGTAGAATATGTAGGAGCCAATATGAGCATCCAGGTTCCGCTATTGGTTATTGACCGGAGACGTGTCTCGGTCATGTCTACATTGTTCTCGAACCCGTAGGGTCCGCATGCTTAACGTTACGATGATAGTTTCATTATGAGTTTATATATTTTGATGTACCGAAGGTTGTTCAGAGTCCCGGATGTGATCACGGACTTGACGAGGAGTCTCGAAATGGTCGAGACATAAATATCGATATATTGGACGACTATATTTGGACACCGGAAAGGTTCCGGGTGAGATTGGGACAATACCAGATCACCGGGAGGTTATCAGAACCCCCCGGGAGGTATATGGGCCTTATTGGGCCTTAGTGGAAAGGAGGGGAAAGAAGCAAGGGAGGGGGCGGCCCCCCAAGCCCAATCCGAATTAGGAGGGGGGCCGGCCCCCCCTTTCCTTCCTCCCTCCTTCGTCTTCCTTCCCCCTCCTACTCCTAATAGGAAAAAGGGGAGTCCTACTCCCGGTGGGAGTTGGACTCCCCCCCTTGGGCGCACCACCCTCCTTGGCCGGCCCCCTCCTCCACTCCTTTATATACGGAGGTAGGGGGCACCCCAGAGACACAACAATTCATCATTGATCTCTTAGCCGTGTGCGGTGCCCCCCTCCACCATAATCCTCGATAATATTGTAGCGGTGCTTAGGCGAAGCCCTGCGACGGTAGAACATCAAGATCGTCACCACGCCGTCGTGCTGACGGAACTCATCCCCGACACTTTGCTGGATTAGAGTCCGGGGATCGTCATCGAGTTGAACGTGTGCAAAAACTCGGAGGTGCCGTAGTTTTGGTGCTTGATCGGTCGGGCCGTGAAGACGTACGACTACATCAACCGTGTTGTTATAACGCTTCCGCTTCCGGTCTACGAGGCTACGTAGACAACACTCTCCCTTCTCGTTGCTGTGCATCACCATGATCTTGCGTGTGCGTAGGATTTTTTTTGAAATTACTATGTTTCCCAACACTTCGGATAACTTTTGGCCGGGCGCTTAAGGCCATATTCTTTGGCTGTCAGGACATCAGTCCATCTATCATTTAACAGGTCTTGATCAACTTGAAGTTGCTACTTCTTCTTTTTCAGGCTTCTTGCGGTGGCTATTAGCTGGCGCTTAAGCACTCCTGCTCGAGAGGTTCTTCAGGAACGATGAAATCTTCATCACCGAGTCTCACCTCATCCTCGGAGAGCGGAAGATAATTACTGTCCTTCGAGTCTTTGTTTATGGTCTGTTCGTCGGGGCTAACTTGCCCATCTTCCCATTTTTCTTGTTCGGAGGTTGCTTCAATGGGGTCTTCATTGTCTCCGGCACCTTTAGGAGTGTTATCTTCTCCTGTGCCGGTGTTGCTATCTTTACTGCGGCGTGACCTAGAGTGGCGCCGCTGACGTCGGTGTTTCGATTGTGTCTGAGGAGGTTTATCCTCAACTGGATCTTCTTTGTCATCGCCGCTGTTCTCCTTTGGTGCATTCACCATGTATACATCGTACAAGGAAGTGGCCATCCAGCGTCTGGTGAACGGCGGGTCCTGGGCCTCTTCTTCTCCGGCGTCGTCGTCCATACCGTCGATGTCATCAGAGCCGCAATCGAGCCTGTCAGTTAGGTCTTTGGTAGTGGCTATAAAGAGGGTGGCGGATTGGGAGCAAAATTCCCTGTCATCAGCTTCTAATTCGAACCGGATATAGTTCGGTAGTGGATCCCTCACTAAGGATAGATTTTTTAATGAATTTAGCACATTGCCCAAGGGTGAGTGCTGGAAGATGTCTGTGGCGCTGAATTCGGCGATCGATAACTGATCATGATCGGCATGTTGGAAATATGCCCTAGAGGCAATAATAAATTAGTTATTATTATATTTCCTTGTTCATGATAATCGTTTATTATCCATGCTAGAATTGTATTGATAGGAAACTGAGATACATGTGTGGATACATAGACAACACCATGTCCCTAGTAAGCCTCTAGTTGACTAGCTCGTTGATCAATAGATGGTTACGGTTTCCTGACCATGGACATTGGATGTCATTGATAATGGGATCACATCATTAGGAGAATGATGTGATGGACAAAGACCTAATCCTAAGCCTAGCACAAGATCATGTAGTTCGTATGCTAAAGCTTTTCTGATGTAAAGTATCATTTCCTTAGACCATGAGATTGTGCAACTCCCGATACCGTAGGAGTGCTTTGGGTGTGCCAAACGTCACAACGTAACTGGGTGGCTATAAAGGTACACTACAGGTATCTCCGAAAGTGTCTGTTGGGTTGGCACGAATCGAGACTGGGATTTGTCACTCCGTGTAAACGGAGGGGTATCTCTGGGCCCACTCGCTAGGACATCATCATAATGTGCACGATGTGATCAAGGAGTTGATCACGGGATGATGTGTTACGAAACGAGTAAAGGGACTTGCCGGTAACGAGATTGAACAAGGTATCGGGATAACGACGATCGAATCTCGGGCAAGTATCGTACCGCTAGACAATGGGAATTATATACGGGATTGATTAAGTCCTTGACATCGTGGTTCATCCGATGAGATCATCATGGAACATGTGGGATCCAACATGGGTATCCAGATCCCGCTGTTGGTTATTGACCGGAGAGTCATCTCGGTCATGTCTGCATGTCTCCCGAACCCGTAGGGTCTACACACTTAAGGTTCGGTGACGCTAGGGTTATAGGGATATGTATATGCAGTAACCTGAATGTTGTTCGGAGTCCCAGATGAGATCCCGGACATCACGAGGAGTTCCGGAATGGTCCAGAGGTAAAGAATTATATATAGGAAGTGCTATTTCGGCCATCGGGACAAGTTTCGGGGTCACCGGTATTGTACCGGGACCACCGGAAGGGTCCCGGGGGTCCACCGGGTGGGGCCACCTGTCCCGGGGGGCCACATGGGCTGTAGGGGTGTGCACCTTGGCCTACATGGGCCAAGGGCACTAGCGCCAAGAGGCCCATTCGCCTAGAGATAAGGAAGGAAGAGTCCTAAG
>NC_057803.1:606440818-606447607 GCF_018294505.1 Triticum aestivum
GGGCCGGCGCCCCCCCTAGGCTCCCTATATATAGTGGGGAAAGGAGGGCCTCTCAACCCACGCCTTGGTGCCTCCCTCTCCCTCTCCAACACCTCCTCCTCCTCCATAGAGCTTAGCGAAGCCCTGCCGGAGTACTGCAGCTCCATCACCACCACGCCGTCGTGCTGCTGCTGGAGCCATCTACTTCAACCTCTCCTTCCCTTGCTGGATCAAGAAGGAGGAGACGTCGCTGCTCCGTACGTGTGTTGAACGCGGAGGTGCCGTCCGTTCGGCGCTAGGATCATCGGTGATTTGGATCACGACGAGCACGACTCCATCAACCCCGTTCTCTTGAACGCTTCCGCGCGCGATCTACAATGGTATGTAGATCCACTCCTCCCTCTTTGCTAGATGACTCCATAGATAGATCTTGGTGACACATAGGAAAATTTTGAATTTATGCTACGTTCCCCAACAGTGGCATCATGAGCTAGGTCTATGCGTAGTTTCTATGCACGAGTAGAACACAAAGTAGTTGTGGGCGTTGATTTTGTTCAATATGTTTACCGTTACTAGTCCAATCTTGATTCGGTGGCATTGTGGGATGAAGCGGCCCGGACCGACGTTACACGTACTCTTACGTGAGACTGGTTCCACCGACTGACATGCACTAGTTGCATAAGGTGGCTAGCGGGTGTCTGTCTCTCCCACTTTAGTCGGATCAGATACGATGAAAAGGGTCCTTATGAAGGGTAAATAGCAATTGGCATATCACGTTGTGGTTTTTGCGTAGGTAAGAAACGTTCTTGCTAGAAACCCATAGCAGCCACGTAAAACATGCAAACAACAATTAGAGGACGTCTAACTTGTTTTTGCAGGGTATGCTATGTGATGTGATATGGCCAAAAGGATGTGATGAATGATATATGTGATGTATGAGATTGATCATGTTCTTGTAATAGGAATCACGACTTGCATGTCGATGAGTATGACAATCGGCAGGAGCCATAGGAGTTGTCTTAATTTATTTATGACCTGCGTGTCAACATAAATGTCATGTAATTACTTTACTTTATTGCTAACCGTTAGCTGTAGTAGTAGAAGTAATAGTTGACGAGACAACTTCATGAAGACACGATGATAGAGATCATGATGATGGAGATCATGGTGTCATGCCGGTGACGATGATGATCATGGAGCCCCGAAGATGGAGATCAAGAGGAGCAAAGTGATGATGGCCATATCATGTCACTATTTGATTGCATGTGATGTTTATCATGTTTATGCATCTTGTTTACTTAGAACGACGGTAGTAAATAAGATGATCCCTCATAATAATTTCAATAAAGTGTTCCCCCTAACTGTGCACCGTTGCGACAGTTCGTTGTTTCGAAGCACCACGTGATGATCGGGTGTTAGATTCTAACGTTCACATACAACAGGTGTAAGACAGATTTACACCCGCGAAACACTTAGGTTGACTTGACAAGCCTAGCATGTACAGACATGGCCTCGGAACACAAGAGACCGAAAGGTCGAGCATGAGTCGTATGGTATATACGATCAACATGAAGATGTTCACCGATGATGACTAGTCCGTCTCACGTGATGATCGGACACGGCCTAGTTGACTCGGATCATGTAATCACTTAGATGACTAGAGGGATGTCTATCTAAGTGGGAGTTCACAAGATGAACTTAATTATTCTGAACATAGTCAAAAGGTCTTCGCAAATTATGTCGTAGCTCGCGCTTCAGTTCTACTGTTTAGATATGTTCCTAGAGAAAATTTAGTTGAAAGTTGATAGTAGTAATTATGCAGACTAGGTCCGTAAGCTGAGGTTTGTCCTCATTGCTTCATAGAAGGCTTATGTCCTTAATGCACCGCTCAGTGTGCTGAACCTCGAACGTTGTCTATGGATGTTGCGAACATCTGACATACACATTTTGATAACTACGTGATAGTTCAGTTAAACATCTTAGAGTTGAGGCACCGGAGATGTTTTGAAACATCGCGAAACATATGAGATGTTTCGAGGGCTGAAATTGGGATTTCAGGCTCGTGCCCACGTCAAGAGGTATAAGACCTCCGACGATTTTCTTAGCCTGCAAACTAAGGGAGAAAAGTTCAATTGTTGAACTTGTGCTCAGATTGTCTGAGTACAACAATCGCTTGAATCGAGTGGGAGTTGATCTTCCAGATGAAATAGTGATGGTTCTCCGAAGTCATTACCACCAAGCTGCTTGAGCTTCATGATGAACTATAATATATCAGGGACATATATGATGATCCTTGAGATATTCGTGATGTTTGACACCACAAAAGTAGAGATCAAGAAGGAGCATCAATTGTTGATGGTTGGTGAAACCACTAGTTTCAAGAAGGGCAAGGGCAAGAAGGGATACTTCATGAAACGGCAAATCAGCTGCTGCTCTAGTGAAGAAACCCAAGGTTGAACCCAAACCCGAGACTAAGTGCTTCTGTAATAAAGGGAACAACCACTGGAGCAAAATTACCCTAGATACTTGGTAGATAAGAAGGCTGGCAAGGTCGATAGAAGTATATTGGATGTATTATGTTAATGTGTACTTTACTAGTACTCCTAGTAGCACCAGGGTATTAGATACCGGTTCGGTTGCTAAGTGTTAGTAACTCGAAATAAAAGCTACGGAATAAACAGAGACTAGCTAAAGGTGAGCTGACAATATGTGTTGGAAGTGTTTCCAATGTTGATATGATCAAGCATCGCACGCTCCCTCTACCATCGAGATTGGTGTTTGCATTGAGCATAGACATGATTGGATTATGTCTATCGCAATATGGTTATTCATTTAAAGAGAATAATGGTTACTCTGTTTATTTGAATAATACCTTCAATGGTCTTACACCTAAAATGAATGATTTATTGAATCTCGATCGTAGTGATACACATGTTCATGCCAAAAGATAGTAATGATAGTACCACCTACTTGTGGCACTGCCACGTAAGTCATATCGGTATAAAACGCATGAAGAAGCTCCATGTTGATGGATCTTCGGGCTCACTTGTTTTGAAAGGTTTGAGACATGCAAACCATGTCTATTGGTGTATATGCATGAAGAAACTCCATGCAAATGGACCGTTTGGACTCACTTGATTTTGAATCACTTGAGACATGCAAATCATACCACATGGGCAAGATGACTGAAAGCCTCGTTTTCAGTAAAATGGAACTAGAAAGCAACTTGTTGGAAGTAATACATTTTGATGTGTGCAATCCAATGAGTGCTGAGGCATGTAGTGGATATCGTTATGTTCTTACTTCACAGATGATTTGAGTAGATGTTGAGTATATTTACTTGATGAATCACGAGTCTGAATTATTGAAAGGTTCAAGTAATTTCAGGATGAAGTTGAAAGATCGTCGTGACAAGAGGATAAAATATCTATGATATGATCATAGAGATGAATATCTGAATTACGAGTTTGGCACAGAATTAAGACATTGTGGAAATTGTTTCACAACTAATACAGCCTGGAACACCATAGTGTGATGGTGTGTCCGAACATCATAACTGCACCCTATTGGATATGATGCATACCATGATGTCTCTTATCGAATTACCACGATAGTTTATGGGTTAGGCATTAAAGACAACCACATTCACTTTAAATAGGGCACCACGTAATTCCGATGAGATGACACCACATGAACTATGGTTTAGAGAAACCTAAGCTGTGATTTCTTAGAAGTTTGGGGCTGCGACGCTTATGTGAAAAAGTTTCAGGCTGATAAGCTCGAACCCAAAGCGGATAAATGCATCTTCATAGGACACTCAAAATAGTTGGGTATACCTCCTGTCTCAGATCCGAAAGCAATAAGGGATTGTTTCTAGAATCGGGTCCTTTCTTGAGGAAAAGTTTCTCTCGAAAGAATTGAGTGGGAGGATGGTGGAGACTTGATGAGGTTATTGAACCGTCTCTTCAACTAGTGTGTGGCTGGGCACAGGAGTTGTTCCTGTGGCACCTACACCAATTTAAGTGGAAGCTTATGATAGTGATCATGAAACTTCAGATCAAGTCACTACCAAACCTCGTGGGATGACAAGGATGCGTACTACTTCAGAATGGTACGTAATCCTATCTTGGAAGTCATGTTGCTAGACAAAAATGAACCTACGAGCTATGGAGAAGCGATGGTGGGCCCGGATTCCGATAAATGGCTCGAGGCCATAAAATCCGAGAGAGGATCCATATATGGAAACAAAGTGTAGACTTTGATAGAACAGCTCGATGGTCGTGAGGCTGTTGAGTACAGATGGATTTTAAAAGGAAGACAGACAATGATGGTAAATGTCACCATTAAGAAAGCTCGACTTGTCGTTAAGATGTTTTCCGACAAGTTCAAGGAGTTGACTACGATGAGACTTTCTCACTCGTAGTGATGCTAAGAGTCTGTTGGAATTATATTAGCGATTACTGCATTATTTATGAAATCTTGCAGATAGGATGTCAAAACATTGTTTCCTCGACGTTTTTTTTGAGGAAAGGTTGTATGTGATACAAACCGAAAGGTTTTGTCAATCCTGAAAGATGCTAATAAGTATGCAAAGCTCCAGCAATCCTTCTAGGGACTAGAGTAAGCATCTCGGAGTTGGAATGTATGCTTTGATGATGATCAAAGATTTTGGGTTTATACAAAGTTTATGAGAAACTTGTATTTCCAAAGAAGTGAGTGGGAGCACTATAGAATTTCTGATGAATATATGTTGTTGACATATTGTTGATCAGAAATGACGTAGAATTTCTGGAAAGCATATAGGGTTATTTGGAAAGTGTTTTTCAATGGAAAGCCTGGATTAAGCTACTTGAACATTGAGCATCAAGAGCTATAAGGATAGATCAAAACGCTTAATGGTACTTTCAAATGAGCACATACCTTGACATGATCTTGAAGCTGTTCAAGATGGATCAGTCAAAGAAGGAGTTCTTGCCTGAGTTGTAAGGTATGAAGTTAAGACTTAAAGCTCGACCACGGCAGAACAGAGAGAAAGGACGAAGGTCGTCCCCTATGCTTAAGACATAGGCCCTACAGTATGCTATGCTATGTACCGCACCTGAAATGTGCCTTGCCATGAGTCAGTCAAGGGGTACAAGAGTGATCCAAGAATGGATCACAAGACAGTGGTCAAAGTTATCCTTAGTAACTAGTGGACTAAGGAATTTTCTCGATTATGGAGGTGGTAAAAGAGTTCGACGTAAAGAGTTACGTCGATGCAAGCTTATCACCTATCCGGATAGCTCTGAGTAGAGATACCGGATACGTATAATGGAGCAACAATTTAGAATAGCTCCAAGTAGAACAGTTATTTGAAATGGGTCCAAATGTAGAGTAGTAGTTGCATCTACAAGATGATATAAGAAATTTGCTAAGTAAATACGGATCTGAAAGATTCAGACCCGTTGACTATAACATCTCTCACAAGCATAACATGTTCAAACCCAGAACTCATCAAGTGTTAATCACATGGTAATGTGAACTAGATTATTGACTCTAGTAAACTCTTTGGGTGTTAGTCACATGGGGATGTGACCTTGAGTGTTAATCACATATCGATGTGAACTGGATTATTGACTCTAGTGCAAGTGGGAGACTGTTGGAAATATGCCCTAGAGGCAATAATAAATTAGTTATTATTATATTTCCTTGTTCATGATAATCGTTTATTATCCATGCTAGAATTGTATTGATAGGAAACTCAGATACATGTGTGGATACATAGACAACACCATGTCCCTAGTAAGCCTCTAGTTGACTAGCTCGTTGATCAATAGATGGTTACGGTTTCCTGACCATGGACATTGGATGTCATTGATAACGGGATCACATCATTAGGAGAATGATGTGATGGACAAAGACCCAATCCTAAGCCTAGCACAAGATCATGTAGTTCGTATGCTAAAGCTTTTCTAATGTCAAGTATCATTTCCTTAGACCATGAGATTGTGCAACTCCCGGATACCGTAGGAGTGCTTTGGGTGTGACAAACATCACAACGTAACTGGGTGGCTATAAAGGTACACTACAGGTATCTCCGAAAGTGTCTGTTGGGCTGGCACGAATCGAGACTGGGATTTGTCACTCCGTGTAAACGGAGAGGTATCTCTGGGCCCACTCGGTAGGACATCATCATAATGTGCACAATGTGATCAAGGAGTTGATCACGGGATGATGTGTTACGAAACGAGTAAAGAGACTTGCCGGTAACGAGATTGAACAAGGTATCGGGATACCGACGATCGAATCTCGGGCAAGTATCGTACCGCTAGACAAAGGGAATTATATACGGGATTGATTAAGTCCTTGACATCGTGGTTCATCCGATGAGATCATCGTGGAACATGTGGGAGCCAACATGGGTATCCAGATCCCGCTGTTGGTTATTGACCGGAGAGTCATCTCGGTCATGTCTGCATGTCTCCCGAACCCGTAGGGTCTACACTTAAGGTTCGGTGACGCTAGGGTTATAGGGATATGTATATGCAGTAACCCGAATGTTGTTCGGAGTCCCGGATGAGATCCCGGACGTCACGAGGAGTTCTGGAATGGTCCGGAGGTAAAGAATTATATATAGGAAGTGCTATTTCGGCCATCGGGACAAGTTTCGGGGTCACCGGTATTGTACCGGGACCACCGGAAGGGTCCCGGGGGTCCACCGGGTGGGGCCACCTGTCTTGGGGGGCCACATTGGCTGTAGGGGTGTGCACCTTGGCCTACATGGGCCAAGGGCACCAGCCCCAAGAGGCCCATGCGCCTAGAGATAAGGAA